>NC_051181.1:154269957-154504957 GCF_013339695.2 Rhipicephalus sanguineus | reverse complement strand
TTATCGATGTCGTTTGTGGGAAGTATCCGGGTGCTCACTGGCGCTGGCTACTATTTTTCCCGCGATATACATAACTAAGAGCAGAAAAAAATCGTATTGAGGATGCAGGAAAGAACAGGGGACCAGCCAAAATATTTTCCAATTTCTCACCCATGTAAATGAAATTCGAAGGTTGCGGGTTCGGGCCCCACAGAATCACTACACTACAGTTCAAACAAAAACAGCCAATAATTTCATCTATGCGTTCCTTGGTTTAATTGTTTCATTTGCTTGTGTTTAACAAAGAAACGAGCTGCTCGAACGTTTCTCTTTCGTTCGTTGAACTTAGTGAAGGAACTCAAACAGTTTTGTAAACAAGATAAATTACACAACAGATACAAGTCTTTTGCAAATCTACGTAACAAAACACATCAGAAACATATAATAAAATCAATCGTAACGCATTTCTCGATGGCACTGTTTATATGCTAAGCAAAAACACGAAATTGATGTTTCCACGATGCTTCATAAGTGTCTAATGTTATTGTACATCCAATGAAAAGTTTAAGCGCTACAAGCTATGAATACGATTTTTTGCTTTCTTTTTATTTTTTTGTAAAAGAACATCTTTGAGCGGAAGCTCCGGTGGTTACCAGTTAACGAATAAAAAAAGCAGCGACGCACACCTTTCATTTCTTTTTTTTAGGACGGTGTTTACGCTTACAGAAGACACACCAGAAAAGCGGTTCTTTTTAAATTTTATATTCCGGTACCCTAAAAGCCCTGGAGGCATTACATAGGGAGATTACAATTACTGGGGCAAAAATGCATGAAGAGCACAACTAAAGAAGAAAATATAAATTCTAACAACAAGAATCAGTAATCATGAATTGGGACAAAGACAGTCATTTATAACAATCACAAGTTTAAATATTTCCGATATACTTAGAGAACCTAATCATCATCAAACGATCAAAGAACGCAAATCGATAGGAGCGAGAAGCAAAAGCTTGCAATGAAAAAACGCAGACGATAAAACAAGGGAGCCAGGATGAACCACTTAATCGCGCCTGCGGACGCAGCCGCCAAGTTCCCGCCCTGGCACGCCTGTCAAATGGATGGCACGCACACACACGGGAAGACGCCTGCCCCAAGGCAAGTTGCGTGCTCTCTCATACATACGTACAGACACGGCGTATCCAAAGACACACGCGCACACGCAAACGCACGTGCACAAACAAACAGCCACGATAGCGAGTGAGTGAAAGGAAAGAGGACTCCCTTCCCAAAGGGTCATTTACTCCTCATGGTCAAGAGTTCTGCCCACGGCGCCTGTTTGTGGCAGGAGCTGTCTTCGTGGTCAAGCAGGCGGAAGATCAGCAGCAGCCTCTCATAAGACGGTCGCTCCACCCCGCTTGTCTGTATAATAATCAGGCTCTCGGCGGCCTTCACGTCTTGAGGGTTTTCATCAGTTGCGCTGTACCACGCTGCCCTGAACGTAGTTTTGTTTTCTTAAGCAGAAGGGGGATATTGTAGAGGCAGTTGTATATATACATGAAAGGAGACTTTATTTATTTTCATTCATTTATACATAAGTAGATTTCGTCTATTTATATATAATTAAATGAAGAGAAATTTCGAATCTTGGATCACTAATTTGTCTCTGTATGGTTTATCACGGCAATTGTATGAACATGCCGCGTCAAGGCCCTTTTCAACTCGTCCGCATTCCGCAGCTTGATTTCATTCTGCAGCCTACTTCTGTAACGTCTCCTTCGTGCGTGCTTGTCAAATGATGCGACGACCGACAGCGAAAGCCAGTTTCGTTTGGGAATCACCGATCCATCGTCTCAACAGAAGCTTCTTGAGAAATATAGCGTTAAGTTTTAGTGGCATCCCGCCGCGTTGATGCTGTGGTAATGGTGCTCGACTGCTGACCCGAGGGCCGCGTGATCGAATCCGGGCCGCGGCGGCCGCATTTCGATGAAGGCAGAATGCTAGAGGGCGGTATGCTTAGATTCAGGGGCACGTTAAAGAACCCCAGGTTGTCTAAATTTCCGGAGCCCTCCACTACTGCTTCTCTCATAACTATATCGTGATTTTGGCACGTAAAGCCCCAACAACTATTATAATGTTAAGTTTTAGTCACATATGGAGGCGGTGTGATGAAACTGAATTGGGTCTGAGCAAAGGCGGAGCAGGCTAATGTCTTCAAAGTAGTCTTAATAGAATTAGTAGTAGTAGTAGGAACATTGTAGTTGTAGTGTGTTGCTGTTTGCTGGTAGTAGTAATAACTGCATTACTAGGAATACATTCTCGGTGGCGTTGTCTTTCTGAGCAATCGGGGTGCATACGCAATATGGGGCATTTCTAATCGGTTTTTTTTAACGAAATAGTGAGGCAAATTAATATTATCAAATTGAGAGCTGCCGATATGGCATACAAATTCTTGAATACTGGAATGGTCAGGGAAAAAAGTTAGTACGAGAGCAATATTTTAAAAGGTGATATTCGTATCTGTCAGTAAAACAAATGGCGAAGCTTGCACTAAGCCGCGCAAGGCATGAAGTAGCGAAACTGGACGAAATCTGAAGTAGGGATGGTAAAATCGATCAACGATTAATCGATTAAATGTCCACAATCAGTCGATTAATCGTCATCGATTTCCGCCTTTCGATTAATCATATTAATCGATTAAAGCTAATCGATTGATTACGGCACCCCCCACTTCCGCTGCCAACCTCCCCCCATGGCCGGAGCGCATGACTTCGAGGCGCGCTATCCAGAGACGCAGATGCCGTGCACATCGCCTCACTTTCACTGCTTTCACTACAGCGCATATTTCTGCGCTAGCAGAACGAGCCCGGAGCTGGCGGCGGCCATACCCCATAGAGAAAGATATGAACTCGCCCTGAACTCCAAGCACTCCCCAATGCTTCAAGCCCGGACAGGAGGCGGCTCCACCCCATCGAGGCAGAAATGAACTTGCCCGGTTCGCTCCGGCTCACAGTCTACTGCTGCTGCTGCTACTGCCTTCACCTCCTCTCTCTTAAGATGGTTGAGCGTCGCCTGAGTATACGTGGCGCTTGCGTCACTTGCGTGTTATATTGTGTAATTATTACACATTGGTGGTTATACTGCTACCTTTGGGATGTCATAATGCCGGGAAAAGGGCGCAGTGTGGTCGTTGTTCGCAGAAGATGAGAAAACGAAGACTGCAATGTGTAACAAATGTGGCAAGCACTTCTCGAAGCCAGCAACGGAGACTCTAAGGTATCACCAGCTGCACGCCCACTCTATACACGTGCCAAAGAGCCATCTCCCAAAGGAAGATGGTAACGACGAAGGTGACAGTGTTGAAGAACCCTCTCCTGACGACACCAATCCGTCGCTTCAGGTAAGTTATTAGTATCTCGCTATTTAGCCAACAGCCATCTCCCGACGACGGACTCCTTGTGTCCAGTGTTCGAAAGTGGGAATTTTCGCACACTGGACACAAGAAGCCCATCGTCGACACTTTCGAAAGCGGGAATTTTCGATCGTCAGCGCGTCTGATAAAAAGATTTGGGTCCATATCAAGCGCGAACGATGCCTCTCAAACAAAGAGATATCGGTTTTAAACCACCCATAAAGAATGCCGATTAATCGATTAATCGATTAAAATTTTCCACCGAAAGCAATTAATCGATTAAAGGCTCAATCAGTTAACGGTTAACGATTAATCGATTAAAAATTTTAATCGCCCATCCCTAATCTCAAGACTAACCTGGTTGCTTCTAGGTTAAGTTTAGGCCTTAGCTAGGTGATGTAGGTTGTGTCTACTTTAATTCTCAGCGCACAGAGGTTCGAGTTAAACCACAGACAGTCACAGACACGACACGAATGTCGAAGCTCCAGAAACAGAACCTCGCGCTGAAACCGCGCGTTCGCACCTGGCATAGATCTACGGGTTGCTTATTCCAGTTGTAGCTAGGCAGCACTTGCTTGTGGCTAGGCTGACCTTGGTTGCAGCTACGTTCTCGGTAGAGTGGGCCGGCAGCTTGCCGAGTTAACCTTTTAGCTTCGCTTCTTTCCGCATACCCGTTTGATGACGATAGTTTTGTTAGTCATTTTTAGTAAACCAGTGGTGAGTAGTGGGATTTAACGAGTTTCTGTGGCCCATGCACGTTTATGGTCATGATAGTTTTCGCGTAGGCCTCACGGCACATACCTGTAGGCCGCACAAATTAGGGCTAGCCTTAATAGCTTCGCTGTTAAAAACACAAAGCGCCCGAATAATTTAATTTGGCAGTGTAATTTATTTCAGTTCAGCAGCACTGTTAGGCAAAAGTACTAATCATTTTATTTGCAATGCAACAAAAAATGCAGCATGCACAAGTGGCGCAATGCTGGAACTCACAGCGGAGCTAGTGTTCGACTCAGCTTTTTCTAAGTGTTTGCTAGTGATGCAAAGCTTTTGCTAGAGATGCTAAATTTTTGCTAGTGGTACTAACTATGGTTAGGCTTGGCTGTCCTTTTCCGGTTTCGATCGGTCCCCACATTACGCACGTGTCGCGCGGTTCTTGGCGGTAACATGTCACGTGATCAGTAGTTACGTGATTTCAGTCACATGGCTAGCTGTTGCATAATATGTTACGCGAATTTTAGTCACGCGACTAGCTGCTGCGTGATATTACGTGATTTTGAATCACGTGTCTAGTTGTTATGTAGTTTATGGCGGGAGCATGTCGTGCGACTTGCTGTTATATGATGTTTCGTGATTTTAGTCACTTGACTAGACATTACATGATTTTAGACACGTCACTGGATGTTATGTGGTTTTGGCGGGAACATGTCACGTGACTAGCTGTTATGTGATGGTACGTGATTTTGAGTCACGTGACTAGTTACGTGGTATATGGCGGGAACATATCATGCGGCTATTATTATGTGACGTTACGTGATCTTAGTTACGTGACTAGTTGTTACATTACGTTACGTGATTTTAGTGCCGTGACTAGTTGTACGTTACGTGATTTGTAGTCGCGTAACATACTCGCCCATCATAATTACTGTATTCCATGGTCGGACGTGTTGTGAGAGCGAAGCAGAAGATGAAGAGCACGAAGCAAGCGCATGCCGGTTCATTTCTGTTTGCACTACCCGGCGCGATAAAAAGCTTTAACAGGTCCACTGTTAAAAGTATTTTGTTTAAAGGGACCCTCTAACACTTTTCCAGACCTCATTGCTTTACATTTTTTACTTCCGGGTTGCGTAGACTGAACGCTGAAGAGATTAGTGCAGCAAGAATGGCAGCGACAGGGGCACGCCGTCCGAAGTTATTAAGCCTAGAACACTCAAAATACAATAAAATGGAGTCCTACCCTCAACTCGACTTTCACGGGGTCCCCTGACCACGTCTCACTCGCCCTGTGGCGTTTGAAGGAGCCCCAATGAAATGAACTGAAAGATCCTACGTACGCGAAACTTGCATACAATGTTGCCCGCTCTTTTCAACGTAATGATGACGCCGTTGCGATAGTAACAAACTATGGGGTGCATTAAGAGTTAACTGCATATCTCTCCTATTTCCGGCTAATCCTGTGATAGCAGGGGCCAATATTTCTACGAGCATTAAACATCCTCTTCATGTCGCCATTCTACCACGAGCTATTTATTGAGGCAGCTACAACAACCGACGAAGAAGAAAACCGATCGCGGCTGCAAACACTTTGCCAGTTCCTCTTTAAGCTTCGATTATATCTGAAAATGGACGAGCCTCGCTCCGCTGCTGCTGGACCTGACTCGGCGCTTGACAATGAGCAGCCACAAGACATTCAAGTGGCTCCGAACCTCGGTGTCGCGGACGAACCCTTCGACAGCCAGGTGAACATGGTCTACCAGCGTCTTCAGGGTGGCCGGAGCCTGATCTTCATCGCGTGGGTCTTCTGCTTTGTTGGCAGCGTCGTCATGCTTATCCCAGTCGCGTTTTTAGTGAGGCCCCTCTTCTCAGGTGGCACGGCCAGAGTTCATCGTGGCGTTATCGGTGGCCGCCTACCATCTACATCTCACGTGACCGTCACCACCGATATCACGAGGATCTCTATCCCGACGTTCACCATCCCGTCGAGAGCGACGGTGGCGGTGACGCCCGACTGTCGCAAGCCCAGCCCGACCATCAAGGCCGACACAAAGAACATCAAGAACGACTCCTTCGCGAGTAACACGGCTAGGTATTCAGGGAATGCCACCGACAAGGAAGTCTACTGCATATTCAACATTTCCACGGCGCGCAGAAGTTCCGGGGAAGACTTTTTGCTGGAGCATTTGCCGTGGCATATCTGTCCCAAAGTCATATACTGGTCTCTCGCCGTAAACTCCAGCAACGGCCACTTGTTCAGCAGGGCGCCGCAGCTGAATTCATACAGCGGTTTCTACAACATCACATCCATCGCCCGAAACTACAGCGCGGACATTAAGGTGCTCTTCACCATAGGCGGCTACCCAGAGGACAGCACATTGTTCTCGCTGCTCGGCAGTGAGACTCTAGAACAGAACAACTTGCTCCAGATGGTGATCATGATGCTATACCGCCTGCAGTTCAACGGCATTAACATCCACCTGGCCCAGAATCCACCGTGCGATCGTTACGTCAAGATTAACCTCGGCGGTCTGAAGTTGTTCATCGTCGGGCTTAGAAAGATGGTGAAGATCAATGGTCCCATCGATGATTTCAAGGTCACCCTCATGGTGGGCACTAAACGCAACTGGCGAAAGAGGCCCTCTTCCTTTTGAGAGACCTCATCGACGTGGTCTTCGTCTACACGCTGTTCTCGAAAAATGTACGCGATCCTGCGGAGTTCTGCTTTAACTACAGTACCTTTTTGAAGGCATTCGAGAAACGTACATACGCTCATGCGGAATAAGATATGTTATAGTCTCTCAACATTGACGCGAACCTGGGATATCAAAAAAAGTGCAGAATTTGGCCGGCCTCTAAAGGTGACCAACGCGCTTGGCTACGCGTCTTACCAGGATTTCTGCGATCCAAGTTACCGTGTGTCTATTACACCGTTACCCAAGTGGAACTGCGATGCGGTAGACGTTTCTGATGTCAATGGAAATAAGCTCGTGACAGCTTATGTTTTTTCGGGATGCGTCATTTACGATATACGTCTACTTAACCACTGCTTTCTTTTGGACGACGTTTACTGTGGTGTGTCTCCAAAGGGGTGCCACTTGACCGGGATGGCGGATGTACTGGAGAAGTTCTCGATTTCGTTTAGTGGTTAACGCTCGTTTTCCTTGCGACTGCGAGCACCGTAAACAGGAGCATCCTGAGCCTAATGTTGTGCTTCGTTGCATTGCTTTCTTCCCAGGTGACTCGCAGTCGACGGTGTCGAATACAAGACAACCGTACACATTCTATTTTCGTTCTTGCAGTTCATTCTCGTTATTATTGCCAGCGTGCGTACCGCAACGCTCTGCTGTTGTTTAACATTTGCAGCACATTTCGCGTAACAACTGTTTCCACTTTGTTATGTTGCCTCATTTATTATGAATGCGCTGGTGGGCCTGTGCTAAATTCACAGTGCGTTTGCGTTGCTTAAGGCACGTTCATTTGCAAGAAATATTTTTAACAAGGCGAACGCCGCAGAGAGCAACTTCCAGGCAGCACGGGCTCCTCGATCCACGAGGCGCGCGGGTGGTCATGTCTGTGCGAAGCGCCGAATTTTTCACCGAGGAAGCCTTCTCACGAGCCGTATATTTACTTTAACTGTTGACCATTATACGTACAAAACACTAGTATTTAATCAAAACTATGTTAAGACAATGGTGGGAGGATTACAGCTGCTTTTCAGCGTAGTGATTCTTAAATGCAAACATTTTAAACCCACCAATGTCAGTATTCGTAGTTAGAGAAATGGGTCTGACTAATTCCTTCCCCTCTTAAACCGCTTACCTCTATATCATCATCTTCCATCGACCTTACTTGCGGTATTTTTTCGTTTATTCGTGGGTATCGCCTAATCCCACTATGTGCAATTGGCGAAGTTCATTAACAATCTTCTTCATATGCAGTGCAATCATGCGGTGCAAACTGGCCGCTCAGAATTGTTCGACACTAAATGCATGTGGAAATTAGAGTGCCGCATTCTTCTGACGATTTTGGGACAACAAACACCACGGATGCGTTATACATTGTTTGTCGCCAAATGTGTCGCCATTGGTCCATCCGTAAAATACGGGTGCGCGCCTGGTTAACTGGCCATCGTGGTCTTTTTCACGCACAGATGCAGTACTTGCATAAGCCATAATTGAAGCTTCAAGTTTCGCTTCTTGTCGTTATTTCGACCTATGCTTCTCTGAGCCACTCATTCATTTTAACGCAAACACACCGTCAAATCGACAAGTAGGATTTTCATGCAATGCACGAACACTAACATAAGTCTGCGCGGGTGACGTAGGTACCGCTAACACATGTCTGCGCGGGTGACGTAGACTTCGCAAACGAGTTTCGCTTGAGCCTCAGCATTCGATGGGTTGTGCAGTGACTGTCGTAATGTTTACGGTGTGCGCAAGTTGCGTGAAAACCAGAGAGGGTCGTCTCTCGGTAAATCCCAGGGAAGGCCATGTCTCGGTGTTCCGGCAAAGCGCGTCAAAATGCCGTCACGAAATTACTGGCATTTCCGGAGCCTGCAATGTGCCTTTAAATACTGGTAAGAGTCCGCTTGTTTCTCTTTCTGGTCGTTAAATTGTTACGGGTCAGTAGAGCATTTCACATTGACATCATATAGATGAAACCGTTAATAGGGTTCTGTTGGAAACGTCGTACAGTCACACTTGTCTAGAGTGGTCGAGCGCCTGGCCGTGGACGCCGGCGGCGTCCACAGCGGCTCGACCGCGTTAGCTACAGGGTTCCGTTCATGCTTCAATTATATCACCAAGACCTAGCATGCGGTATGACTATATATGTTTACTGTAGTTATGGCGTAGGTCACTGCATAACTTTCTTTTTCCAAGAAACGTCGGCTAAAGCGGCTGACTTTCCGCTCTCGACAAGTGATTCAGACTGTACATCTACTGTTAAACTACGCTTTTGTGTGTTCTTGCTCCAAACGGTCTGTCAACTTGGATTCGTTCATGAACAGTTGAGAAAGGCGCTGTGCTCGGGTGAAAATTATTCACATGCGTAGAGTAGTAGTGTTGTATCGCCATCGCTGGCAATGCATTCGTTTATCCTATTAGCCTCATGTCAAAAGACCGTGGTCGCGTGATTGAAGTTTGATAAACAAACAACGTATACGAGCTGCGGGTTTTAAGTCGAGTGCTTGCTGGTTTACAGAGCTACAAGTTCACGGCGACAGCTCGCCTGCCTGGCATTTACTAGCTGGCAAGAAAGTCACCAATATGACAGTATGCAGTGTCGTAGGGGGCGGTAGCATTATATTTACTGTTATCGAGTAATTCAACAAAAGAACAGCGCTCAAAGCTCCCCCTGTTAAGGTTTCTGCCTCGTTACTACCGGAAGGGTTCCCTTTCGTCACGGTTCGTTAGCCGGACCATATAACAAGGTCGCTCAACCGAAGTCATCGATGGCTGGCCTTCCGGTCTTATCACACTCTAAGGGGTCCACAATTCTTTGCTCATTACCACTCCCGAGATAGACCACTTGTTCTTCTGAGAAAACGACAAAAGCCTTCTTTTGCCACGTATTTCTTATCCTACATTTCCTGTTCATATGAACTTGCTATTTTATTATTGTGCTGTTGTTTTTTATGTCTGAATGGCGATGGAAAGAAGGTGTGAGAGAAAAGGTTTGTAAATGTTTGCGTTTTTCTTTCCTTTTTTTCTTTAACTTACTCAGTCTTGGTCATTTGGTAAAGGCGTTCCCGAGAACAAAAGTTAAAAGAAAAGGTGTAATGGATCATATACAAGGTGTGAACGAATCATGTAGCACAACTGCCTCTCCTCAAGCAACAAAAAATGTTCGTAAAGTAAAAAAATGCTCGCAGTCTTGCACCAATGGACGAGCAAGCCGCGCGGTAAGACCAGACTTTTTTGGATGATGTCACTAGATCTGGTTGCGGTCGGGTGCTTCGGAAAAGAGAGGGCCGCACTCTCCTTCTTTTATTTCTTCGTCGTCTTCTTTTTTTTTTTTTTCACAAAGTGCATATTCGATACCACTGGGGTCAGGTTGAGCGTAATCTCTCGATACGTCGAGCTCTCGCACGTGATCTTAAATGACCAGTTACGTATCTTTTTGCTGGAGCTGAAGTAATAACTTCATTTTGTTGAGCTGTCAATTTCAAGCAGTCTGTTAAGTACAACCGGAAAATACTCATCTTGCAAATTTCTTGTAGTATAATTCCAAACTCAATGAATTGCCGCGAGGGAACCGCTCAAAAAAAAAAGACAGTGGATGCGAATGAAATTAGAACTGATGCTTCATGCCACGCGCACGTGAATCGCTCCTTACAAACACGTATATACAGAAGAAATGCCCAGTTTTTCTTTTTTTTTTTTGAAGTCTAGCAACGAAGACTTGTATTTATAATAATGTAAATGTAAGTAGAAAACTGTGCCGCGCTGAATAATCTAAACATCCTAAAGTAGTGCTTATGGTGAACTGCGGATGTTTTCAGCATGTCTTATCCACTGCAATTATGTGCGTTGGGAGGTCATGGCGTCATCGGCTTCTAACGAAACTGCCTCTAGAATGAAGTCTAGAAAGAAATAAATCTGTTATTTTTGCAGCGAAGCAGTCTCAGTCTACCCTTAGCCATCCTCGTCGTCTTCGTAATTATAACTGTTGGGGTTCAACGCACCAAAACTACGATATCATTATGAGAGACGCCGAGGTGGAGGGCTCCGGAAATTTTGACCACCTGGAGTTCTTTGACGTACACCTAAATCTACGTACACGGGCCTCAAGCATTTTTGCCTCCATCGAAAATGCGGCCACGATTCCATCCCGCAACCTGCGTGTCAGCGGTCGAGCGCCATAACTCTTAGACCACCGTGACGGGAGTCGTCGTCGTAGTAGTGTGTAGTAGTAGTAGTAGTAGTAGTAGTAGTAGTAGTAGTAGTAGTAGTAGTAGTAGTAGTAGTAGTAGTAGTAGTAGGCGTCACACAGGTCACGTGACCGGTTGGTGGAGTGAATAAAAAAATAGAAAAAACAATTTGATGATAATACCTTAGTCGTAGTCTACCCTCACGTAGACTAGCACACTTACAGATTCGCTGTACGACGGTTTTCAAGGCGTGAAACTGGACGATTTTTTATTATTATTATTTTTGCGATGTTCCTTTACTTCTTCGCTGTTTGTTGATTGAGAGACTTCAGCTGAATGTGGTTTTTTGGAAGCATGGATGATATTACAGTCGTCGAAGATACCCAAAAAAATAAAAAAGGCCCCCGCCCCATGCTTTCCGTGTTCGCTTTGATGACGCAGTGACGTCGTGTTGCTGTTCTTTTTTCTTTTTTGCTTTGGAAGGAGCGTCTGCGCTCACTCGACAGGTCAATAAATGCGCGTCGCTCATACGCTCCGCCTATCAGCAGACTTGATGGAAAGAAACACAATACCCGCACGCTTGACGCTAACGCACATACATTGATTAATTGCGACATCACAAGCTTCTGCAACCTTGAGTGGAGCACAGTTTCACGTTGTGTGCAGAACATCTGATATAAGCTCAGCAAACAATGCGAATGGTTACGATATCGGTGCGGACCTAAAAAGAAAAAAGAAATATTTAGGCGACTACCTTACACGTAAGTCTTAGTTATTGACCACGGAAACTCGGCAGTATTTCTGAGTCGACTCCTTAAATCTTTTCTTACGTAATCGCGCGTTTCCTGTGTGATTTCATGTCAACGCCGAGTGTAACAGTTGCGAACGTCCTCGAATCTACATGTTGCTGCGTTTTTGTTGATCTATACTTATCTAAGACAAGTCCACATGTCGAAGCGTTGGCTGAAGCGGCATCCCCTCTTCAAGAATTTTTTTCATCTCTTGAAGCCTCCAGCTTCTCCCGAACTCATTTAGGTGCCTACAAAGCATTGTGAAGATCAATTTGTTTAGCAATAGTTCTATTCGTTCGGCCTTAGCGCAGGTTGGCTTTCCGAACTTTTGTGTATATTTCAAAGACGTAAGACATTTGAGATTGCTTGAATATTTATGCGAAAATAGAGCGCGCAGCAAATTGTGCTGGACCCAATCTCAGTTATTAATTAAACCCGCGTCAAAAACATGTGTGTTGGAGAAAAATCAGGCCAAAATCACACCAAAATAAAATAATCAGACCTGTACGGACACTGAGCACAGCGCCAACTTAAGCTGGAGGATCGGCATTAGAGCCAGTTGAAAGCTCTCTAAGGCTCCCATTGAATGAACATTTGCGAAGTACTCACTACGCGATAATTTGTCATCATTTTGCGAAGTAGCGAAATACCCAGCAGCGCGTCTGTAAGGCAATGTGTGCGCCTGGGCAGCTATAAACTTTGTTGACGATATCGCTGGTGATGATGCTTTTGATAATTGCGGCTTAGCCCTTTGTAATGAGTGGGCAGCCTTAAACCACCCACTCAATGCGCAATTTATGCGTGGGGTGCTACTTGCGATTATACGCTTTTGTCCCGCAATATTACATGAATAAACAGTAAAAAATGAAATAAACAAATAAAGGAATCTGTTAACGTAACTCGCCGCCCGACATGATGTTTTTATAGGGTCCTTTCCTGATGCAGTTTCAAGCACCGGCGTGACTCTGTAGTTAGAAGACTTGGCAGTCACGCAGAATGCCTGCGTTCAATTCAGGCTCAAGCTCCGATTCTTTTTTCCTCATTATGTGCGATAACCGCGACGCACACCGGCCGGCGGCGGCAGACATCACCAAAATCGGCTGTAACAGTGTGCTCATAACAGCTTAGGCTGTACAGGTTACAGATAAGGATTCCGCATTATATCCCGACTCCTTTGTATAGGTAGCTCCTGCCTAGTACTTTTTTCTTACCAGTCGTGGTAGCTTAGCTAAGCTAATAGGCAGCTTTTCCAGGTATATTAATTGTCATTTAAAAGCATGCCTTGACTAGAAAAAAAAGCACGCCTTCCTTAGAGCTTCATAATAGAAAAAAAATTAAACAGAAGAGTGCGGGAAGGAAACACAAATATCGAAATAAAAATATCCTTACACAAAAACAGTTTCTACGACGTAACATGCTGAGTCATTGGGAAGAAAAGAAAGAAAAAGACGTATCTTTTTAGTGTGAAGATATGCACGTTAACCCATGAATTTGTTTGGTGCCCGAAAGGTATTCTGTCTCTGGAGTTCTCGGGAACCGGGAACCAATTTACCGAACAGAAACTAAAGGTGTATTTACTGGCGTATTTCGGGCGTATTTATTCTTTTTTTCATACTGGCACTCAGTTTAAATGATTGGGAAAATATCTTATTCACTTAATACGAGAAAAGCGGTTGCGGTCGTAATGCATCTTGCATTTGCTGAAAGAGTTTAATTTCCCCCGAAGCGTACGTTCCGACAACTTTTCTCTTTATTTGGCTGGTTTTATTTATTATACTATTTTCCTGTGAAAGCTAAAACACTCGCGGGCATTCTGGAGACACTTTTTATTTTTCGTTATACAAGCGTTAAGCTTCACAGGCAAAGCCCCTCTTTTCTGATCACGGCACTTTTGTTTTAAGTGCACGACATAATGGATTCCTGTGCACACGTGGAATCTCTAAATGAGATAAAAAGGAAAAGTGCAAATATGCAGCTGCAAACTGAGATTGAAATTGAAATTTGGGAATGGCGGTGTTGAATGAGCAGCCGCTTTTGACATCTCCCAAATGTGGTTAAAAGGTATACCGTTACAGTGTCTGAAGGAACACCACGCTCGCAGTTGCAAATATTGTCAAGCCATTCCGCGAAAGCACGCGAATGTAATTACAAAGTGCCTCGCTTCTATTCAGGAATGCAAGCTCAGCTGTTATCAGTGAATACGGCAGAGGGTACGAGCTTCATGTAGGAAGGCGACGTAGGCGCTGGTAAAGTTTCTACGAGAAACCAGCCTCGTTGAGTGACTATTGACACTAGGCCCTTTTCCTTTATTTCGTGCCGGTCTCCTTCTTCGCTTATTCGTTGCTCCTTTGCCTTTCCGTCTCCCTTTGCCCCTTCAGCTGTGAAGGATAGCAAACTGGATATTAGTGGTACGTGCGACACTCTTCAGTCTCTTCCAAGCACTTCCGGCCGAACACAAACTTGTGGTTTTGCGAATATTTAGAAAATGTTTTGAAAAAAATAAAACTGGCACGAAATCGATGGTTCTGGTCGAAGTTAAGAGTCATATTGGATATCGAATATGGAGAATGAAAATTGATTGAATGATTTCATTGAAACAGCGGACGGTTTTCTTGTGAGCAGCTGGGACCGTTGCAGATCTCAACCACGCGCTTCTTTCTCCGTGGCCTCCGAGATCCGCTTCGGCAGTGCGGCGACACACAAAGTTAAACCAAGAAAGGCACAGTGCACACGGACACCGAGGTGCGAGTGCCGCCACCAGAAACCTCAGTCAAGGATCAGGGTATCTACCGGTTAACCTCCCTGCATTGTGCATGTCACCTCTCCCCCCCCCCCCCTCTCATTTGAGACAATCAGGATTTTCTGATATCGTGTACTTAAATCCAAATACACGAAACGTGTATTTCGCGACATCTAAAAACGAAAGCCGTGGCCGCGAATCGAACCTAGGACCTCGTTCTTAGCAATGTAACGTCAGAGCCACCGAGCCACCGCGGCAAGTGTTGCTGAAGAGCAAATAACCGAGGAATATTAGGGTCCCCAGCCCCTAAATTGAAAGGCGTTTCTACTCCCTCTAAATGGTGGGCGGCTGCGGTGGCACCGTATAAATAGCCGCCACCTAGGGCGGCGAACTCGCTGAAGGTCGATATTGCAGGGAAAATGTTCGTTCTCGCACTTTTGGCACCGTTGACATGGAATGTATGTGCGCGTGTTTCCGTAGTTTGGTCACTGTCTCCGGCCAACGCTTTTCTAAGGATAAGCACTGTTACGAATTCTCGTGGTTGACATCTGTATGACTTGAAACATAACAAAATGCACTATTGAAACTTCAAGCCCGGACTCGGACAACTACAGGTGAGGGAACGACACCAGAGCTTAATTTCAATTGAAAGCTTTATTAAGAACACGCACACACGTACACACGTATATATGTAATATGACCAAATTTCAATGATGCATATGCCCCACCTAGCTCGTCTTTCCGTCCTGTAACGGCATGCTGGTTTCAAACGTGACAAAAATATTTACCTCGACAGGTGTCTGCTCTCATTAGCGAGCACAACAACACATTACTAATAGCTCGCCCTCGTGCGTGAACTCTCCCAATGTACTCAATATATATCACAGTAAACTCAGTATATGACAATATGCTATAATATACTCTTTCTGCAATATCCAAATCGCTGGCCTATTTGCTAGCGCTCGATATACAGTAGCAGGTCTCTTGTTCTGGGGCACACAAAGAGGCGTTCTAAGAGAACTCTAATGGTTGCGCCAGTGTCTTCTCTTTCATTTTAATTGTCGTGCTGGTTTCATCTTTTCGTGAGCGAGTACCCATCACGCCCTGCCGAACTGCGTGACAAGTTATGCTAGAACTTGGGAAAAACCATCCAATAAAATCTTATTCAAAGATTTTGTGGACACACGTGTCGACACATGTTCAACCCTGAAATTGTGGACAGTGACAATGTAGAAAATATAGCAAAAAAAGTAGCAAATGAAAATGCAAGTAGCACCAGGTGGGTCTGTTCTCACATCTCATTGTGCAATACAGGTGGTAAAGACAGACCTGTAACTGATCGTTTCCTAAGGCGAATACAAAACTTTTACGAGACAGTGTTCTTTTTTTTTTCGTATTGAAAGTTATAGCAAATGGGTGCGTTTGTGTTTGCTTGTAGCAAAACAGCCATTTGGGCTAGTTGGTAACGATTCATCTTAAATGCACAAAGGGGGGTGCTACACACGCCCACATGCACACCCCCTCTCCCCCCGTGAACACACACAAGCACGTAAAAACGAACATGGTTACTGTACTGGTTAGTGGTGACGAAATAAAACATCCTGCTGTAGAAGCACCGGTCTGTGTAAGTGAGTCTCAGTGTTCTCGTAAAAAAAATTAAAAACGGATGGACGAGACCCGAAACTCCTGAAGCGTGAAAGCACGCTTTTGTTCTTCGGCACTTCTTTTTTTCAAGAATTCAGGGTAAGAAGACTGTTCATCATTTCGTTTTCTAACAGCGAATCTGTTAAAGCTGGCAGTAAGACGTGCGTTAACAAAAAACCCCTGCTGCGCCGTTGCCATAGCAGCCACCACAGCTGCGCGCCACCTGTGCTAAAAATAGAAAGCCGCCGCCGCCGAGCCATCGCCATAGCGACCGCTATAGTTCCTTACCCCGCTGCTCAGGGACAGTGATTCCAACACATTCAGAGTGACAAGCTTTGCGCGTATTCAGGATCCGCCCGTCGCTGTCTCTTGGCTGCCGCTTCTTCGGCCAAGCGCGCTGGATCAAATCGCCGTCGGCGCTGTCATTCCCGTGCTCCAGCACGACGAGCCGAGGATCAAGCAGCTTCGCTTTGCCAAGCTTTTCGCAGCTTAGTGCAAACTTCCCGCATCTTTTTTTTTTATTGCGATAGCAATTATATGGGCAGTCTCGGCTGGAAAATGTCCGCCCCCGTCGCCGTCATGCACCGTATATGTATAAGTATGTATATATATATAAAAGCCCCAAAGAAAAATAATTCAGAAAAAGATTGGCCGCGTATCTGCGTGCTTCGCTGCAAATGTCGTCTAAAGACGATAGAAGAGGCGCTGCGTGAGATATGGACGCCATCTGGCAATACGTCGGGAACATGAGTGCTGTGTTGCGGACTGGCGGTCCCGGCGCAGCAGCAGGCGAAGACCGGCGGTGACCAACACGACCGGCGGGGACGCCAGCCAGCCCGAACACGCGGTTTGGCGCGAAGCGCTGAAGCAGAAGAAACGTCCGCACTCAACGACTACTCTCCACACACTCTTTTATTTACACGTCGCCTGGCTAAAACAGGAATGCCAGAGCGGCGCCCCATGGCATTTGTACAGTGCAATACAGAACCGAAACACAACAATGAGCTCGTGCAGAGGGCACGCAGGAAGTCAAGTTTAACGCGCAGTCGCATTTTCAGCGCATCTTAAGAAACTAGGGTCTTTAGAATTACGTATGTATGCATTTAATATTAAAAGAACACACCACCTATACGTACCTAGTGATGTGCCTCAGATATGCGTAATGTTTGCTTTTTGATCGACAATGTACAAAAGTATGAAATTAGTCATTCGTTCAAGATGGCTGGCCTTTGGGCAAGGGGTTCAACTTTGGCCGAGTGACTGAATCGAGTGACGTGCCGACAAACAGAAAGACAGACCAAAATTTCTTCGTTTAAGTATCCCAAGAAAGACTATCGTCTTTAAAATGCTTCCGAAGCGCGGTATCGAACCAGGGACCTCTTGCTCCGCAGCGAATGGCGCTAGCCACTACGCCACGGAACGCAGGTCCTCCGCATAGCTAACGGCGAGCGTTATATACACACCCTTTGCCGCTGGACGGACTCAGAGATGGCCGACACTCATAAGCGTTTCTTCATTACCAGCGAGATGGCGCTAGGAGCGCGACGAGCGCATTTAAAAGTCGTCGGCGAGCTCGCTCGCTTCTTCTTATATTTGCGCAAGGAGAACCTTGGCCTTCCGCTGTCTGCTCGCGCGGTTTTCTCGTGGTGAGGGCAAGATGGATGTTTCAAGCTTTAACCGTGATGTCCGCGCTCATGTTACGGAGTGCCGCTAAACGACGCCGCTAAACGAACAAACAGAAGATGAGCGCGAACTATCAAGTGTCACAGCTCGACACTTGAAGCACGCTAGTTTCCTTCGCTGCTTCGGCCGCCTTTGTAACAGGAGCGCTGTTCAAACTGAGGGTATCCATTGGCGAGCCTCACTTCGTATAGCATTAGTTTCTTGCTATCGCATTCATTGCTTCGGCCTTGCGGCGAAACTGTGATTTTTTTTTTTGTGAATTACGCTACTGCACTTTGTTTACATTCCTGCAATGACTATAGTGACAATCGAAATGTATTTTCAAGTACCAACGACAACGAAAATGCCTTCTCCAAGTACATTGTTTTAGGAAGCAAGCACTCTCGTTGTTTGCCCTTTCGATTTGGGAGGTACGCGGAGAAAGTGAAATCGAGATTACGGCGGGAGGACGAAGAGGTTAAGCCCTCCGGACCCCTAATACGTTGGAAGCTACCCTTGCGTTACCAACACTCAACGGCAACCCGGCGTCTGTTCTCGAAGATTAGCTTTTCGTATTGCCTTTTATTTATTTTTTTTGTCATTCCCCCGCTGTTTTAGAGGGTATCGTTGGGTCTGTAGCTAAATTACTGGATCATGGGAGAGTTTTTTCAGGAAGATTGAGGCCTTTATAATAACGAATATATTACAAGGGCTAAAGAAACAAAAGAAAAACACTTTTTATGTTACTTTTTAGTTAGGACGCTATTGAAAAGCATGGAAAAAATTTGGGGAGGGGCGAAGCATGTAGGGAAGGGTGTTTCAGCTCCACTAACGCCAAACCTATGGAGGGGCGAAACATGCATTGTGTGCCGATGTTTCCCACAGCAAAATCACTGCTAATGGGCAATGAGAGACAGAAGAGAGATTAGACACAGAGACCCGCAGTCCGCTTTTAGTAAACGTGCACGCTGCGAATCTTTATTGTTCAACTACACACAAGAGAAGTCTGCCACCGGCACTGCATTTCAGGTCAAGATCCAGTGCATATATATACGCGGTGGCCGGTGAACGGTGGTGCAGCGCGAGCAGTCGGTTTTTTCAATCAAGAAACTCGCTAGCAGAAGCTGCCTGCGTCGGCGTTGTCTCACGCGGGCGAGGGTGCGTTCTCGTTCCTTTGCGAGCTGGTAGTTCAGCGTTCATCGCAGAAAGAGCGTTTCCGTAGTCAACGCGCGCCATTCGCTCTCTCTCAGCACACGGTGACCGTTGACGCGGTGGCGCCCTCTCTTGCGCTCAAGCCAATAGACCGTCACGACAGGACACAACGATGCACGCCGGAACGCCGAAATCCTAAGGTGCTTTACCCCTAAAAAGATAAATGTACTATCGGCGTCAAATGAAACCCGAACAGCGGCAAGCATTCGCAGTGGTATAGTGCGCGCCGTCTGGTTATCTCCATGGACAGGCGCGCATATATGCGCAGTTCAGCCGACCCGAATGCGCGCGCCTGTTCATGGCGATAACCCGACGGCGCGCACAATACCACTGCGAATTCTTGCCACTGTTCGGGTTTCATTTGACCCCGATTGTACGTAAAAAATTAGAACTTTTGCGGAAATACATTGAAGCTCAGTTGAAAACGTTCCCTGCTTCCCCGCTCGTTAAACGTTCACGTGCTACGTGACACCATCTGACAAAAAAAAAATATTGTTCCACACTCGCCGTCATGGCTAGAGCAGCGCTGACTAGAGCTCCCAGGTTTTGCATGCACATAAATACCCGATAAATGGACGGGTGGACGACCGCCGCTGTAGCTCAGTTGGTACGAGCATCGGGCGAGTAATCCGAAGATCGCAGGTTCAGTCCCTGCCAGCAGCAAGTTGTCTTTTCGTCCACTTTACTTTCATCACATCTATATTACAATTGTTAGAATTGTGATACACTTAAAATACACTTAAAACAGTACAATTAACGTTCCCTATACCTTCAGTGGCTTCATCACTGCTGGTTTTCGTTAAGGTTGTGTCAAAGAAGCGAGCCCTCGAAAATTCCCATTCTTCATCCATACTTAAGCAAGCCACATAAGTACACACGGAAAGACCATGAGAAAAGCGTTTATCGCAGTTTTTCCTTTCGTGTACTTCTTTTCGCTGTGTATTTTTGCAAGGTTAACTGATATGTTTGTTTATAGAAGCGGAAGTTAGACTTACAAGTAGAAAAGTATTTTTAAATTGACTACAGTGTGTTCGAATTTTGTTAATTCTTACGTGCGTATCTAATATAAATCAACCAGAACGCATCCAGCTGGTGTCGATGAAATCTATATCACGTGCGGTGAACACCCGAAGCGCGGTATATTGATCATCGACGTGTGGTGAACCATGAAGGAAGGCAAGCTTAACAAAATACGTTAAGGTCCTGCTCTTTCCCATGCAAACAGGAGTTGCAGATGTAACTAAAGTAAAGCAACAACGACTTCTTGAAAAGGTGTAACCTGTGTTACTGCGTGCGGAAAAACTTTTCCGCTTGTTCCGCAAGTTATTTTTCCTGGGTAAACTCTCCCTTGACAGACATTGGCAAAGCCCAAGAAGTCTACCTCGCACAGTTCTTCCTTAACGACTTGAACTAATACTTCCACAAAGACGAAAGGCAAAATTTGTTTAACCAAAGGAATTTCGGCTTGCGTAATGTGCGCCTGTCTGAACTCGAAGTTTTGCAGTAATTCTGCCGCGTTCCTAGTGAAGTAAAACATTCTTTCATAAAAGTAATGTTTGAAAGTTTAACTTCACTTCTCGCTCCTCCTTTAGAAACTAAAGTGCGCATGGACACGTCAGTTAAATTAAGTTAAAGGGCAGAAACGTGCGGATGGTTCGCTAAGACATTTGTTTTTAACTTCCTGAGGAGAAAGTAGTTTTGAAACTAATGGAAGGTCATGTATAGTGTTTCACCACTGTTTTTTAAAGCAACACTTTCAGTTTTCCTTCTCGAGTGCGATAGTTTAGCTCACGATTGGGAGCCTGGTTAAACGTTTCACGAAGTCAAATTGTTATCTCTCTTTTTACGTAACTTCTGCTGATATGTCTACCGTACCCATTACATCATCTTGTACAACTGAACCGTGATTATTGCAGCGACCTTGAGGACGCTGGATTCATCCTTTGTTTCCGTATTAAAAAAAATATCGTAAGCTTATGTTCCGGTACATTCGTTATTCGTGTCAGTAACACTTTACTGACCCAAGACCAATTACAGCTCCTCCCGCTGCGTTCACGTATCGCATAATAACCAATCTCATGCTGTGGCGTGTTCGACGTTCATTTATCCAAACCGGACTAAGTACGTCAGTCATAGAACTTTTCTGGCAAATGATTGCTACGCGGAGTTTTGTGCACGGTTCCAGTTAGGTTCAGTTATATTGATGGTGGTTTCTTTAATCTGCTGACAGGGCTGCTTCCCATTGCCTCCCATTAACAACAGATCATGCACGCAATGTACTAGTGAGCGAAATGATGTAGCGTGACTCTCTCGTCTGGTTGCGTTACGTTGGTTATGACCCCTCTTACCACCCTGGAACCGCGGCACCTAAATGCAGAATACAGATAATTGAAGGGCTGCAGTTGCTTCCAGTCTCATCGTTAAGCGCCAAGCTGTTCGTTTAAGCCTTGCGTTAATGTAAGCGAATTAAACGACGTTCCTTCGGAAAAACAACGGTCCAATGAATTCAAAGCATGCATGACAGGCCCGTAGCTAGGAATTCTTTTCGGGCGGGCAGGGGCGGGGGGAGGCGTAGTTGCTGAAAACCTTGACTGTTTGAGAAAAACACCTATTTTCATTATTTATTTTAACACGAAAGTGTTTTATGCCAAGGTCCACCAAGACTTCACTGACGTATTTCCGTCACGGAAATGATGCCCAAACAATTTACACGATCAGATGGCAAAGAAAAAAAGTTTCGTCAACGGGCATCGAACCCACGACAGCTCGGTCCGCAACAACAGATGCCGGGCACGTTATCCACTGCACCACGGTCACAGACTCTAGAGGCTTTACAAACGCGCCTTTTATATCTACCACTCTCCCGGTCGGCGGGGTGGTGTTGCCCTCTGGGAGCGGTAAAGTAGAGTAATTCGTCATTACTGTGGCCTCCGCGATTAGCACCTGCAACGCGTTACACGTCCGTCCCATTCGGCGCGTTTTCAATAGAAGTTCAATTTTGTCAATGCCTTAACACACCGCGAGGTGGCGATCTTAGGCCAAGCGTCGTAAAAGCGTCAGGCTCGGTCATAGCATCGCACTAATCCAAACCGAAAATAGCTCTGCGATGCGCGTGTGCCTTACCTGGCTGTAACACCGCCTTCCCCGCTCACGCGCTCGCCCCGAGAAAAATCGCGGCCGGGCTTCCGGGGCGGCACGACGCGCTTTGCGTTTCCCTCTAGTCCTCTTTTAACATGCCGCGGGATGGCGACCAAGTTCTGCGTCCAATATGCGACACTCTTCTGGCTATCACACCTCGTTCTCTGATTACGCTTTCACCGTTAACTACTACAGCTACCACAAGGGTTTGTTTAATCATTTAACATGGACGTTAGTCATCCGGATGGAGATGTACCACCAATCATCAAAGTGGGTGCATCAACGTTAAACGGTGCTATAGATGCCAGATATCAATATACATTGTATAAACTCTGTTATATCAATGTACAGTAAACATTCAGTTACTTCTGTAAGGGCACGCTTTACTTCCGTGTTGTTCCGATTCCTATGACGGAGGGATCAACCATCTTTTTGGTAAAAACACCTATTTCACCAAAATTTCGGGGGGGGGGGGGGCTAGGCCCGCCCTTCCTGGCTACGGGCCTGATGCACGGTATGGTGACAGGAATCCGATCATCACACTGTCCTTCCAGATGTTATCGCAACAAATTGATGTTGCGGGGGTCCAGTCTCTCGCATTTCCAAGCGATGCGAATTGAGCAAGGACTCTGTGCGCCAAGAGCTTTTGTGGCAGAGAAGGGATTGTAGATTTTGTCGCTTTCTCCCTTCGAAGACAATTAAGCAGCCCTCTTCAGTCACAGGAAGACGATGCCGATTGGGCGAGGAAACGAAGCAATTAAAACAAAAGGCTGATGTGAACGTTAATGAACCTACAGAACAAATGGATCCCTATCGTGTCTTTTGGGAGCCCCACGTATTTATTGTCTCTTCGAGGAGTCGGAAGAATCTAAGTAAAGAAATGTACCTTCACAGGCCACGACTCTATAGTATGTGCAGGTATGAGTCGGTCACTGTTCTAATTATTTTATTCGTCAGATAATAACCCAGACACACAAGGTGTGGTATCCCATTGAAGTTACCAGCTTGTTGCGAGTTCTTTTAATAACAACTCAACGATGGCCTTTCTGAATGACATAAAAATTAATTACAGGGCAGTGAAGGAGCTTCAAAGCGGGGGTCGTACCCTGAACTTCCAGCTGTCTCCGTCATTAACCACTGTGTGCTTGCAGGATATAAATGAAAATGTAGTCGCATTTTACGTTGTTCTTCGAAGTAGATTTGTTAGCTGTGGTAAAAAGACTTGATTTCTTTACATATTTTTTTGAAGAGACGGAAAATGCTTGCACAGAGGGTGTCGCTGGAGCCACCTTCTTCTGTATTTGTCTTCTTTGAACTTTTCTTGGACGTCGAACTATTTAGTTAATCAAAAATGAATTGAAATTAATTGCGGCCCAAAACCTTGCGATGATGTGGAACGCCGTTGTTGGAAGCTCAGGATTAAGTTAGACTCGCGATGTTCTTTGTTAAAATGTTGCCTTGCGGCCGGAAATTGTATATGAATTTTTGTTTTTCTATTTTTTAAACCCGAGGATTATCTATATAATTACGTTGTGTTTCTAAGACAACGCGTCACATTGTGCTGTTGTTGCGTGTATGGTTTCAGACGAACGTTAGCGGAGGTCATTCGTTGCGTTCTCGTAGTGCGTCGAGAGACGTAAAGAGTTCGCTCGACAAAACTCTTTTAATTACGAATCACATTAGCAACTAGTAGGCACGACGGTGCCGCTGTTATTCAAGCCGAGCACCCTAATGAGCTCTTACACGTCAAAGCAGGTAATTTGAGAATGTTTCAAGTGAAGCCGCAAATACTTTTTACCGCAGGAGCAAACTACCTGACTTCGCAATCCTGCGTTTAATTAATGAGGTAATGCTAACAAAGTCACGTAATTTACTGGGATGCCGCTCCTAACAGTTTTGCTGCACAGCTTTTGCATCGTTCTTCGCCTTTTGTGACACAACTTTGAAACGCAGGAAAAGTAATGATGTTGCGAACATGAAGCTTAACGTGATGTTGCAATTAGTGGATTTTGCAAGTAGATAATTAACTAAGTGAAGATTTATTTTGACGCTTCGGCCAGTGACCAGCCTTTATCAATGAAATTGGCCGGTGCCTTGTCAAAACGTCAGAATAAATGTTATGTTTTTCAATGTGACTTTTTATTCATATCCTTTATCGAATAGCCAGGAGCTCTCTTATATATATATATATATATATATATATATATATATATATTATATATATATATATATATATATATATATATATATATATATATATATATATATATATATATATATGAGTGTTCTGTATGTAGCTGATTGGATATGTCATCTGCCTGTGAACGAAAGCACACCTCCCATCATTTATCGTAAGCTGTACATACACAGGTATACATTATACAGACAAAAATAAACCGCACTCTGATTTCCTTCTATTTATTTCTTAAGGCCACGGACATTGATAGAGATTTTCGTCAGTGAAGGTGGAAACAATAGGAACCGACCAGTTCACCAGTCGAATTACCGTACTACAAAAAAAAGAAAAAAAAGAAAAAAAATCTGCGCAAATTAATCGAGATCCTCTTTACTATGGCGCCGGACGCTGCTACGACACATGTCAGAGTGACGATGGGCAAAAGGTGCTCCTCACACATGCATGCTTATTCACGAACGCGCCTACTTAGCTGCGAGCGAGAGAAAAAAAAGTAACTCCAAGTAGTGCTTCTCCTCGCATTGTAGCTCATCATGAACGCACCCGACGGCTGTCAGTGACGAGAGCTGCCTGCTCAAACAGCCTCAAGAGGCGTCCTCTCTCAAGAGGTCCGCCAGCTTTTCCGGCGATAGCATGCCACCTCCACCTCACGTGGCAGCTTAGCGGCTGAGGTGGGGCACTACTAATTTCAGCGACGCGGGTTCGATCCCCTGGTATAGCGGGTCGCATGGCTGTCGTGACGAAATCCGAAAAAATATCCGTGCACTTATATATAGGAGCTCCTTAATGAACTCCATGTGGTCAAAATTAATTCGGAGACCCCCAGCACAGCATGCCTCATAATCATATTACGGTTTTGGCACTGAAACCCACAGATTTAAAAGGGGAAAGCCTTAGATGCCTCATCAAGCGAAAAGTGACCGTCGCTATCAACACGAAGTGGTGCAAAAAATCATGATTTGGTGATGTCATCATGTGAATTCATCATTGCGTCGCCTTTGATCGCCAAAAATTGTGACGTCAGTATGAACAAATCATGGCGTCACGTAACGTGAATCACATGATGGCGTCATCACATGACACTGTCGATCGGTCAAAGGTGAGCCGATCCCGGAGGCACTGCAAAACCACGTTAGGTGCAGAGCTTGCGTGTGGGGAGGGGGGCATCAATAAAGTCCAAGTGAGAAGAAAAAGATGGCCTTCGCCGTCGAGTCGACTTAGGTGGATGCACAAGAGACAGTGACTTTTTGCTACTCTGCCTGTACTGCAACGTAATATAAGGTAGGCAATGGGAATGAACGGTAAGAATTTCTCATGTTACACGTGGTATTCTACGCTATGCAAAAAAGGAGGGGAAGCCAGGAAAAAATAAGCGGGGAAAAATTGATACATACTACCTCATAACGGCGTTTAAAGCACATTCAAACGAGGTCGCTGAACCTAGTCATCTCTATAAAGTGCAGCAGTGCTCTGGTGTTTCTGGTGCCTGTGGTGAAGTCAGCGTACTGCACACAGATTTACGCGAACGCTGATGACTTTGTGAAGCGGTTCTCGGTTATCTGCACTGTCCAGCCTTTCCTTCTGCATCGTCCAGCCTTCTCTGCAACAAGGACGTTGTGTTCTTCAACATCCTGAGTCTTATTTTCCCAGAAGTGAAGGCGTGTCACGAAACACAGATGGCGTGATGTCAAGTCAGCACCGCCACGGACATTGATGGATGGTTCCGGTGCTGCTGCCTGCGACTCATTCGTCCCGTGTCGCCACTTCTGCAAACATGGTTTAGGAATGACAAAATGAGCAGCGAAAGTCAACAGCGGGCTGCCACGGCAGTACGACCGTCTGGCGACGAAATGCGATACATATTCGAACACTGCCCTATATTCAATGACAGCGATTGAGCGGTTCTTAGCTAGCTGTTGAGAGGCGACGAGAATTTCGTTACGCCAACACGTTCAGAGTTTGCACAGCCGGGGACAGTGATCGAAAAGGTACGATAGCCATAAACAGCGAGGCCTGATTTATTTAGCGCTTTCTCGTTCGGCTACTTTCCATGCAGTCAGTCCATGCAGTCAGTGTTCAGCGTTAGTGCGAATAAATGAGGGGCCTAAGCGATAAGCCTCGTTAAAGATCCTTTGACCGAAGTTATTGTGTTTATGGTGGCACTGCGGACATTGAATATTACATGACATCTTAGGGAAGCAGGCAGTGTCAGCAATTGGGCTACACAATCTACTTTGAAACGTGACGCTATCGTGCATATTTCTAGGTATAACTTACTACTTTTGTCTCTTATCTGTGCAGTTTTATGAAGCGCTTATGCAAAATGTAGGGCAGCGAACACTTGTTTATGACAAACTCTCACCAGTTTTGTTTTTTTTTTAACCAAAATTTGGTCTTAATACATTCCGGTGGCTTACGTGCAAGAGTGTCGTCTTCTACATAACCTCTACATGGGCGGTCTCAATGCATTCTCGCGCTCGTCCCGCGCCACAATATATGTAGTCACACCCTTACCGAAAATCCCAGTAATTTGCACAGTATTTATGTAAAAGTAAACAAAAAACTACTCTTACGAGACAAAGATTCGTATTGATAGGTTTGAGCTAACCGCGACGTGGTTCACGTCGTTATCGAAAACGGTCAGCCGATGAAACAGCGTGCTTTAAAAAAAGTGAACATACGAACAACGTCTTGCTTAGGGTTTCTTCAATTTCATACAACAAAAGGTCGCGGGATCCAGTCCCGGCGGCGGCGGCGGGCACATTTCGATGGAGACGAAATAGTAGAGGCCCGTTTGTTAGATTTAGGGGCACGTTAAAGAACACCAGATGGTCGAAATTTCTGCAGTCCTCCACTACGGTGTCCCTCATAATGGTATCGCGGTTTCGGGATGTAAAATACCGACAATTATTATTTTCATAATTTCATACAAAATATCTGGCTCCAAAGAGCGCATCGATCGATACTCAGCGCAAAATAGATGCGGCGGTGCTGTTCATCGATGCTCCTAAAATCTTGAAAACGAATCCATAATACCAGCGAACAGACTACACAGAACGACACAAGACAACCGGTAGCATTAATTCATGCGTAATGCATTAAGGAGTTATCCTGAAAACAAGTTTGTTGTGGTCGCCGCCCAGTACACTTCGTGTAGCAATAGTTCTTACGCGAGTCTCGCTTGTCTCGCTTATTTTCATTCCACCGTTGTCTTCCGCTGATCAGATTCCTATTCCTGTGCAGTGCTGCCATAGTAATCTTTCAGCAAACTAAGCAACAGAAAAAAAAGAAACTCCATGTATAGGCGCTCTCGATTCTTCCGTACTTTTACAGCCTCGGTGTGCACTTACGGTATCATCTACAGCGTGTGCAGGAGAGCTTTCACGCAAGGAATGCCTTCTCCTCGAAGGCTAATGGAGGTTTCGATCAGTCTCGTACCCGACGGCTGCTTTTACGGGCGCACCGCAAAATCACCGCCCCTTTCGTCCGCTAAGTCCTTTCCTCTATCTTCTGAGCCACTGCTGACCAGTTGCGTTCATTCGGAAAGATTACCCGCCTCGCGACGGCACCTCGCTCAGCGCTTCTACTCGAATGACGGTAGTGTCGAGGTTGAAAGCAAGCATCAGCCTCTCTTATCCACTGACCGCGTACTTTCTTTTTTTCCTCAAGCCCACTGTTTTTTCTCTACACAAAGTCCGTTGGGCGTCTGATCGCTGAGTACCATTCGGTGGTTACGTATACATAGAAGTTCTTGGTGCCGTAGTGTTGTACTGTGGACTTTACTGGCTAGAGGGCTGTTTCGTAAGTCACTTCAGCTACAGCGTGACATAGAGGGTTCCCCCCCCCTCTCTCTCTCTCTCTCTCATACTGTTACTCATAGATCACAAACAACCCTGCTTTCACAACCTCTCGTTGATAAATAAAATTAAATATAGAAGAAGCGTCTCACGTAGAAACATCAGATGTATTAAGGAAGGAAGGCTTTCCTTCGAAAGAACATTCTTGCAATTGGATTCCCGTCGTCTTTGTTAATATGTTCTTGTATCAAGATTAACCGGCGCCTGTTCTTACTAACCCCGTTGATGGGCGAACAGAGTGAAACAGTTTTGCATTGCACATTTACATGCCGACGACGATGGCCATGTAAGCTACGACAATATCTTCACTCGATTGTGCGATACCTTTACTCCAAATCTTATTACTATACTTCCCTCTTAACTTTTTTTTTGGACGAACCCATGCTAATGCGGCCATTTCTCTCTGTTCCTCGTGAGCCAGCAACTGCCAGGAATACATCTGGACTCACGTGCATGCACCTTTCTCCTTGCGACAAAAATGAAATACGCATTTATTGAAAAGTTTCGAAGCAAAAACCGTACGGTAGACGTTTATGGTAAGCGGCGATGTGACGGGGATCGGTGCATTCTGTGGAATAGAGCGCGAGTGGTTGACAAGCCGTGGAAGCAAAACGGAAAGTGAGGCAGGCATCCCCGACGGTGATCAATCTTCCGATAAGTGGCCTGTGGTTCAGTGAGCGTTCTTGAGACGGTAAGGGAACCCACCTTCGTATAGTGCCTCCTTGGTTTTCTAAGCGCTCACCTAAGGCTCACGTCATCCTTTTGGACACCCGTAGTTCTTGGTGGCTTGTTCGATAGCCAGGTGTTGATGGTACCGGATAATTATGCAAATTGTCAGTAAATATTTGTCAGGCAATCGGGCAGAAAGAAGATAGCCAGTAATGATTAACGGGAACTTTACGTCTTGCGTGTTGCACTGTCGCCCTGGTTCACCGTGCAATGCCTCAGGTTTTTGGCGCAGCTTCACAGTTTTAGTGAGAACGCGTTAGCGTCGATAAATGTATCGACCTTTCGAATTCTCTTATTCAGCACTTTTGATGATGAGAAACGTGTGACGAATTGGAACTTATCCTATGTAAACTTATCTTTGATGTCACATAAATCCAGCATAACTTAAATCAGAACCATCGACTTCGTGCCACTTTTATTTTTAGAAGACTTTTTCTTAATGTTCGGAATACTGGGAAGTTAGTACTCGACTGGTAGTGCTTAGAAGAGGAACAGCGCCACTCGATGAAAAATCCTTGGAATACGAGGTGTCGCTGTAGCCAACGTTTCGACAAGCGGACTTGTCTTTTTCAAGGCTGAAAAAAGGGGAAAAAAGCCACTCTTTACGTTTGTTCAAGCGCTTTACAATGTTAGCAAGTGAAACCAGCAAATCCGATACTCAGCGTTTGAAGAACAGCCATTGGAGGGCGCTCCAGTAGCTCAGTGGTAAAAATTAATGGTAAAATATACTTAGTGATTGATAGTAACATACTTTCTCACGTGAGCTTTGAATACGTGCCCTTGCCTGCTGCAGTATATGAAAACTGCACCGGAGAAACGCGTCAGGTAGGGCCATCACGCAAAAACTCCATGGTAGTGAGAATCGCGAAAAACAAGACGACGCACAGAGGACGGAATGACAAGAACAAGCGCTGATTAAAAAGCTTAGTTGAAAGTCAGCGCTTCTTCTCATTCGTTCCTGTGTGCATCTTGTTTTTCGGGCTTCTTACTACCATGGATCCATACCAACTGGCCCAGCTAACTACAGTTATGCAATATATATCCACCCTTCAGTAACTGCCCTTTCACTTTCCCAGTCCAACATGCACCTCCGCGTGTGAATATAATGCTGCCCCCCCCCCCCCCTCTTCTAGCTCTTTACACCCATTAACACCCTATTTCTGTATTGTGACCACCAAGAAAACTTTACTCTAATGAACCTGCCAGTCTTCCACTCCTTTCTTTTTCAGACCCCTGTCGTTTTCTCTCTGGCGGCAGCCGTCGGAATTCGGGGCACGCTGTGGATCTAGATTGACTTTCTGCTTGCTGCGACCTCCCGGTCATCCAACGAGCTCGCGAGGAATGCTGGGCTCAATATCACCCCACCCTCACCTCCTTCTATTGCGGCTGACCGTCGATTAATCTTGTTTCCTCGCAAACTTCCTGTAGTTTTAAACTGCCATCGACAACCCATAGAGTACTATACGGACATCTACACGTCTATTCAACGGTAGGCGTTTTTTTTTAGAACTCGATTGTTCTAAATAAAAAAAAACTGAAGTGATAGCTAAAAGAATTGATTTGTTGAGCTAGTTGGTCGTGCATAACTGGTTGACATAAATTAGCGCAAATAAAACAAGAAAGGCAAGAAAGGAGTCGAGGCAAGCGTTGTTCGAGCAGAAGCCGGCCAGGGTGACGCAATAGCTATAGAACGTTCTGCTTGCGCAGCACGAGGTCGAGGGTTGGGTTACGTGCCGCGGGGGCCACGTGTCTCCGAGGGTGGAATGCAAGAACGCTCATATGCTTACATCTTAAATCAATAGTAAGGACTCCTAGGCGGGAAGGCGTCTTGGTTGTTAAAATGGGGTGAAAGAAACCCTAGGTGGTAAAAAAAAATTCGGGAGCATTCCAAACTGACAAATCCCAGTGCTTTAGGGATGAGTAGAACGGTGACTCCTGTGTCAATCAATAGTGAATGAGCCAGAGTCAAGTTAATTACTTGTGCACAAACCTTGAAAAAAGAAGCAGGGGCGTAGCCAGAAAGCTTTTTAGAAGAGGGGAAGGGGTTGAACCATTATATATGTATGTTCGTGCGGGTGTGCGTTTGCATATGTGCTCGTATATGTACCCATGCAAAATTTAAGGGTTTTTTTAGGAAGGGGGGGGGGGGGTGACCATCCTGCCTCCCTCCGTCCCACCCTCATGGCTACGCCAATGGACACAAGGCACGAACTGATGTTAACCTCCCAGACTTGTAGACATCGAACAGACATGGGGTCCTGCTCAGTTTTCATAGTCTTGAAGTGAAGCTAAATATATTAGTACTAATAAAAAATTTCCCGATATGCACAGATTTCTTCTAACTAATCGAATTTATTCCGAATGTCAGTTAAATTATTTGCATTTGCCATATTTTATACGATAACGCACTGGACTACAGGATAAGGAAAAAACAACAAGAATTAGTAAAATTCAGAGAGCACTGTAATCGGCACGAAAAAAAAACTTTTGTTAAGAGGCTCTTCACTTCCTCTTGTGAGATGAAAGGAATGTATATTCCGCTCGGATGAGCCATATTAAAGTATAAAAAAACCACGTAATTCTACACGCACGTGAAAAAGGCCACAAGCACACACACTGCGATCACACTTTCACTATGAGCAGGAATGAGCCGTATGGCAAAATGAGGTATAAAAAAACAAATGAGTCTGCAGAATCAAAGTCATAGGAAGCGAGCTGCTTTCTCCATCAAATAAAACAGGAGGGCAAGTTGGGTGTAAATGCTTGCGTGTGCTGACACCATGTAGTTCCAGCTTGAGTGCTATGTACCATGTGTTCGGCCTTTCCGAAAAGACGTCTTCGCTCCCTGCCGTACCACACGTGTTCGTACTGCTCATAGATGGTGCGTTTCCTTAGCACCTCTAGCGTTTTGTAAGGTACTTTTCGCCCGATGCTTACTCTGCACCCCCCCCCCTTTCCTCTCTGGCAGTCAGCGAATAAGATCTCCCCTCTTACTGACCTCTCACCTCTCGCTGACCTTTCGCAGTTGTGCCGCCATTATGCCCTCGCCGGTGCTCTATCAACGATTCCCAGACACGACGTTGCCTTGTCCGACCGGCAATCGTTCCTCGCGTGATTCGAGATGGGGAAACGAAACTACAGCACAGACTCGGAAATGCTGGTAAGTTTCCTTTACCTCGTTCGCCTGTGCCTTATTACTGGTGTCTTGTTCTGAATGAAATAAGGCAAAAAACAAAGTTCCTCTGCTAGATATATCCTTTCATTCATGCATTGTCTTTCTTGCTGCCTGTACGTTTCCCATACAACTACTGCTTTCAGCACATTTTCACCGGACACGCGAGGGGTCACCCAGTCGTTCGTTCTGGACTGATTTTCTTTGGAGCGTTAGAGTATGAGAGTGTGTGTGTGTGTTATATCCCTCATTCTTCGAAGTAGGAAGGAATGCTTTCTTCTTATTGAGAAAGCTATAGAAATTACTGTGCAAACTGCTCCTACGAGGCAAAACTTGCCTCTTGCAACACCTCATATATATGATATAGCTTATTGTCGCCAGTAATCGGACTCACAGCTGTGTGGTAACAGCAGTCGTACAATTGTTTTTGCAGAGGCCGATTCTATTTTTGATTGCGAGTACAGCTGTGCTCTGCGATAACGAGCTGGCAGACATGTCTGATATAAACTGGTATGATTGTGTACGCCTCTTGTGTTTTATATAACTTAAATATTTGTAAATGCTAACTGCTTTTTGAAAAGCGCGAAACGCTATTCTGAAGCAGAGGTTGTTCGGGTCGTACCTCGTGCGTTGTTTAAGCGTTGTACGTTAAGCCACTTCATTTCGCGCTATGCGTGTCGAATGCAGCCGTTTAGTGACGACATAACCTGAAGAGGTCATGCGAGGCGGTACACTTTCCAAGTTGAATTGCCTTTCGCCGAGCAAGAAAAGTTTGTTGAAGCGCGCATCTTAGGCAACACGAAATCACAACCAGCTTAAGTTAAAGTAAAACGCCGTTAATGACTTTTGGTGTGATAGGTGGTTTGTATTAGCTAAAGTAGCTGCTTCATTAATATTTTGAACCTACCCCCACTTTCAATTTGTTTCTTGAAGGAGTGTCTAACGGCGCTTCACTACAATGCCATAGGGTTGGCTGGGTACAATACGTTCATCTGGCCTATTTACGTTTTAACGAGATTACCTATGTGGTCGAGAATAATAACGCGGCTTTTATTCTGCTGCGTGAAGTGCCACTGGATGACAACGCAACGAATGGACAAATGTGCATAAGGCTTCCTAAACCACCAAATTTTTACGGCGCCCCGGTATAAGCTTTTTGCAAAGAGTAGGCAGTTCTGACTGGTTACTGTACGTGATAACAGCGACTCTAAAAATGACGAATTCTCCTCAAAAATAAGCCAACGACTTCACGTTGAAGACGGGAGAACAGGTCTGCGAGCCGTCGTGGTAGCTTAGCAGCTGAGATGTCGCGCTGCAAAACTCGAGGACGAGGGTTCGATTTTCGGCCAAGGCGACCGCATCACGATGGAGGCTACTCGCAAGAACACCCGTGTACATTCTGGTGCACGTTTCGGACCCCCTGGTTGTCAAAACTGATCCGGAGCATACCCTGCTACGACGTGCCTCATATTCATGTCATGGTTCCGCTTGTAAAATGCCATAATTACATTAGATTAGGTCTTGGAGATAAACGCATTCACACCAACATCGCATGTCGTGGTTCCACGCTGTTCCACGTCTATTTACAGCAATCGTTTTGGACTAGATGCTAGCTGAAATGGCTATTTGGCTATTAAAACGGATAGTTTAATGCTAATCTTCCTTTAAAATCACACAGTAAAGTATTGATTGATTGATTGATTGATTGATTGATTGATTGATTGATTGATTGATTGATTGATTGATTGATTGATTGATTGACAATTCACGAGAAAGAACACCGATTAGGTTGAGGGGTAGCAAATTTTTTAACAGTGTGTAACCTTCACACACTGTTAGATTAAGCAGGCCACGCAATAAGAGGAGCGCGCAATTATGTAGGATTAGGGTACATCGCTCCTGTCTCAGTACAACAGAAAACACAGAACAGAGGCACACACTCGGCGCTAGCATTCGACAGAAAACTCTAATTGCGCGTCCGCAGCATACACATACACTTCACTGAGCAGCAATACAACACGTGCTCGGAGCATCCTGATAACGCTATTCGCGAGATATAGGGGAGTTCTTGCGATGTAGTGATATGGATGGTTTGCTTATACAGGCAATGCCAGAAATCTGAACGCTGAAACATGAACGTACTTGCAATCTACTCAACCAAAGTGAGCCGCTATTTAAAATGTTATTGAGTGAGTGAATAAACTTTATTAAAAGTCCGGGCGAGGTGGGGGGAAGAAGGGATTAACCCCTGTCCCGTCCCACTTTCCATCGATGATGATGGCGTCAGGGGACGGCTTGAAGCCCTTGGACCCGGGCGGCATCCTCGGCTTGCCGGACGGCTATTTAAAATGTTATTTTTTTTTAGTTTCATTGCCGCTGGTCAAACAAAGTTACCGCCGTTGCAAGGGAAAGGGCGGGTCTGTAGTTTCAAGTAAATTCTACAAACGGATTTTTTAAAACGTATGTCGCACTACATTAACTAAATCTAGATCGAAACAGCTTTGAAAACGATGTACAGTAATAATATCAGAAAGCATACTTTGACGACATACGGATCGGCGCAACGCACACCAGAATTGAAATGCAATAAAAGCGTTGTTATGCGCATGTGTGAAAAGCTATGTAGCACGAGCGAAACTTGGAATACGTCGACATATCGGTGCGGCGCTACAACGCTTAAGTTATATTCACGCGCAGAGCCATATTGTTTACCGGGGCTATACATCTTCTATGCACATAGCCTTAGCGGTGAACATATGTGTTTCTATGTGCAGTAAATGCGGTGCGTTTTTCCCCACAACCACGCCTTAATGACAATCAATCAATCAATCAATCAATCAATCAATCAATCAATCAATCAATCAATCAATCAATCAATCAATCAATCAATCAATCAATCAATCAATCAATCAATCAATCAATCGATCAATTTTTAGTGTCTCAGATACATATAATGGCTCATTGTTTTCACACAGGCAGCACCTCAAAACCCTTCCGAGGGTTGTGGTCACTTTAGAGAAGCCACTGGTTTGAGGAGCAGAGAATGACAAGCGACGGCGATTGAACAACACTACTATTGTTGCAACAGCGTTGTCGTTCTCTGTGGCTTGCGAACTATAGCGTGTTTCTCAGGATAACACAGAAAGGAGTGAGAAAACTATAAATTGCGAGAGTAAAGCGAAAATCAAGCGAGCCAGAAAAAGAAATGCGGTGTCTCTGTCAGGATGACGACTGTGGTGCTTACTTTGTGCGCGACTAACAAGAAAACTGTCGCTACTGGTTTTGCAACTTGTTACACGTCAATGTTCAGGAGTACAGGGGAATGGTCTAGTTGGTACTAGTTCATTTTTTGCTGCAGGGAGACAAAGACGAAAGAAAAGCCAATCCCACAAACGATGGGGCACAGCGGACAAAGTTCAGTTCTTATAACCTCGTAGTTTTCTTTTTTTTTTGGTTGAGTCGTTTTAGCAGACAGTTTGCGGAAAACAAAACTATCTGATGTAGGAACAATAGCAAAATCTGACCTTAACAGCAAAGATTGCTCGAGTCACAGCGGTTGCCTAAAACCATAGCTAAAGAAGTTGTCGTCTTATCAGATGAAGCAATTTCGTCACAGTTGTGCAAGGAACTCTAATTGACCCAGCAGGCCGTCCCGTGTTACTTACCCGCAACATCCGGGCACCGAGAGGCAATTAATTCACGGCGAACTAGATGTGGTAGCCCGTGCGGTGAGACCCCCCCCCCCCCAAAAAAAAAGAAAAAGAAAAAAAAAGACTAGACCCCCCATGCAGAACAACGATACAGTGAGAGAAGTTGTAATTCTTTAATGAACAAAGATGGCGCGATGCGCAGTACCGGGAGTTTTATCACATACATATTTTACAATACCTTTTGTTCATTGTGGGTCAATAGGTTATTTGGTGCACTATAACTCTTTAGAATAGAAGTGACGGATCCAGGCGGTGAAGGCGGGTATGCAGAAAACCGGACGTATTCCACATTGAATGCGTTAGATCACGTGCGAGCGAGCGAATCTTTGCTGCTGCATCGGTTCGTGATAATGGAATGGCTTCCTGCACGTCACCTTCATGAGCATTTTTTGCTGAATGATCGGCATGTTCGTTGCCGTCGATGCCACAGTGGCCTGGAAGCCACTGAAAAGTTATGTCATGTCCTTTGTCTCTTAATTGCTGATAGATTTGTCTTATTTCCAAAATTTCGTCCGGACTTTCCCGATCCGAAACAACAGTCCTCTGCCGCCTGTGGCTTGGAGTGTCTTTCACGAACAGCTTTGCTTACCGAATCGGAATGGCAGACAGTGCTGCCTGTGCTCACTGTGGCAGCGAGGAAACCATTGCGCACGTCCTGTGTCATTGTCCTCACTATTGCCCTCAAAGACAACAGCTCTCAGCAACGCTAGCGCGCCTCGACGACCAGCCGCTTTCTGAACATTTCAATTTTGGAGTGCCCGAATGTTCTAGCTTCCAACCAGAAAGCGACGAAGGCGCTGCTGAAGTTTCTCCGCTCAACCGACCTCGCTAAACGACTATGATGCTCCCGTGCTTGAGTGTGTGTGCGCTTTTCTTTTTTGTTACTCTTTTTTCCTTCCTTACCTTTCTATCCCCCCTTACCCCTTCCCCAGTGCAGGGTAGCAAACCGAAAAACTTCTGGTTAACCTCCCTGCCTTTCACTCAACCTTTTATCTCTCTCTCTCTCTCTCTTTAGAATTGAAGCGCTTCACTCAGCGAAAAAAATATTGATGAAGGAAACCAAGCTGTGCGTATAGACGTCTGTACATTAGTACTCCACGAATACATTTCACGCGCATGTCAACGACCACGGGTCGTGTAGATTTGACCTCGGAATTATGGCTAGCTGTTGCGCCTGGGGCTGAGCGCCTGTCTTAGCCGCAGAATCGTCATAAACATCGCCGTCTGTTCTACGCATTCTACACCACATCGACTTTGTGCCCTGTCATATTCATCAGTGTGTATATTTTTCTGTTGAACGAGTAAGCAGCACACGAAGTAGGCGGTCGCCTGCACACGCTTCGTGCGTGAGGTCATTGTGCAGCGTCCGTGTTTTGTATTGAGTTTCTAAACACACTGTATCCTCAGCTTGATTGCTCTGTTGTCACAAAGTTTTGGGACTGCTCATCAATATTGATTCCCGTTTCTCGTATGCACTACAGTCTTCTAACTTTCTTGACACATGATAAAAAGAAACTGCTAGACAAGCACACAGTCCTTTTAATTGTTCACTTTGTTCTCGCAACGTCACACTACAGGTTAGGAGGAAGTGTAAACATCGAATAAAAAAAGTGTTTTCATACAGGACAAGTCACTTGGCCTTTTCTAGAAAAATTTTGCTGCTTTCGTTTCTTCATTTCTTTGTGCGCATCGTTCTGCAGCACTTTCAGCGGAATGATGTTATGTGTGCGCGTATTAGCTGCTCTCTTTCGTTTTTACTCTCTCTATTGCTTTTCACTTCTGCCTCCGTGCAGGGTAGAAAGACGACCTACCTCGATGCCTCTCCTTCGCATTTCTTTCTCTCTCTCTCTCTCTCTCTCTCTCTCTTTGCTCTGGGTCATCTAACTTGATTTATCAATTTGAAGATGTACCGATCTGTTTCACTTTCACTCGAGGGGGTTGTAAGCTCAAATGAAATTAAGAAAAAAAAGTTAATTGTTTCTTTTCAGCGTCCAATCCTTATGGATTCTTTCGTCAGCACGTGCTGGTGTTCATGTCAATAAGACCCGATACAATGTATTTATGAAATGAACGTGCTTGCAGTACAGAGGCAATACATACTGGAATACTTACTCTGAACGCAAGCTGCCGAAAAATTTCTGTGGCTGCGCAAGATGGACTCAAGTAGCTCTCGAGCAAACGTGAAAAGTTGCACTTTGAAACCTTCCATGCGGGCTTTGACGTGCAAATGGCCTGAACTCTTTTTGCTATCATGTAATATGGACATGTTGGCATTTATATTACAACGTCGTCAATTAGCTCAATTTCTGCTGAATCATCGACTACATAGTGCAACGTGCAAAAATACCCGTCTTGCAGGCTCATGCGGTTTACGTTGCTGACGAAGCACCAGAAAGTATTCTAACACCTTCATTGGCGCGCTGGCTCTTGCTATTTTTCCTGGGCGCATGTAATCAGTTGCTCAGCGTAGGTTTTTTCTTCTTTTTCACCCAGATAAACGCCGTGTCTGGTCTGGAGGAGGAGGAGGAATAAACTTTTATTAAAACCAGCAATTTAGTTGGCTGGGCCTAGGCCTTCCACGTGGGTACGTCTGGAAGCTTAAGTATTTTAATTCATCGCATCAACTTAGGCGTCGTAACTGGAACATACGTATACATTTGTCTTCGAGTAATCTGGTTTTGCCCGTGTTCTCAGGAGTCAAAGCAAACACCGTGTATCCGGTTTCTTCTTAAAAAATTACTTCTCGGTGTTTATTAGGAGGTAAGTGATAGATGGAAGGCGAAGAGGTTAACCGGAAGATGAATATCTAGTTTTGTGCCCTGCACTGAAAAGGGATTAAGAAACGAGACGCACGAGCACACCGCGCGCGCACACACACACACACACACACACACACACACACACACACACACACACACACACACACACGCACACGCACACGCACACGCACACGCACACACACACACACACACACACACACACACACACACGCACACGCACACGCACACGCGCGCGCGCGCGCACAGGAACACACACTCACATATGAAGACCAGGCCACCGCAGAATACGCAGCACAGAGACAGCGTAAGCTCAAAGAGTCGCCTCGCAAGAGTTCACTGTAAACTATTCGAGCCCGCTTACCGCTTTAAAAATAGTGGTTAGAAATTCTTGGTACTAAGTTTAGGAAATAGTGGCGAAATGCAACAGGCCTCATTCATCTAAATAAAGACAGCTGTTCGTAATCCGAACAGTACGTCACAACTAAGGGCATGCAACGGGAAATTATGAGCACTTTGTTGTCTAATAACAGTCAAAAACAAAACCGTGACAAGAACATCTGCAAAAAAAAAATGACAAACAAGAGTCGTGGAAATCTGTGAACTGCAGTCGAGACTGAGAAAGTGTCCGCCGGGCCAAAGAGGAAGCTATAGCCAGATTGCGGATGATGAACTATGGTACATCCATTCAATTGCAACGAATATCTTGATTGATTCATCGGTTGGCTCACGTTGCAAACAAATGCAGTGGACTCATTACATGCGATTAAACCAGGTTCAGTAATCAGCTTATGTTTCCATTTTTTTTCATCCATTTTATCACTTTCAAAAACCCTAATACTTGAAAGCAGGCTAATAGGGCCAGCAGTTGCCAGAATAGTCAAGGTTGTATTTCAGTGTTTGAACGTACCCCTATTTCTTTATATATTTATGGTTTCTACGTGTTGCTGTATCCTTCACGTCACTCTACAAAGTATGTCTGAATTTCTTTAGTGGTTAATAGTTTTTTTCACGTTTCTCTTTGAACTAACGAAGAGAAAGAATTGCAGAAAGCATTTTCGGCAGATCTCCCTTTCTTGTTGCCCCAAGATGGCGCCCCTCGGAAGGGAGAGGAAAGCACTAGGTTCTGAAATCTTGCACACATAAAAATAATAATTGAACAGTACGAGACAGGTTGTCATGGAGAAATTACAGAGACGAGGGCAACATTTCAGAAGAATAATAGGTAGCCTGTCGTCGATCTCGAGCATCACTGAGGAGGACGAAGATTGAAGTGGGAGGAAAATAGTTCGAAAATGGTCTTCGAAATTGTGAACCAAGTAATCGATACTCAGTATTACGTAAAGGAGAAAGAAAAACCTTGTGCTCCTTCGGATAGCTTTATAATACGTCAGAGCTGGCTCAAAAGCAGTTTACTTCTGTATTGCTTGGAGTAAACGAAAAACCTCGCTGAGTTTGTTGGTCGAGAATCGCTTCCTACGGAGTCAGAAATAGATGAACTTTTTCCATGGTAAGTAATTGTTCTCTCTCATGTTACGTATGACTTACAAAGTAACGTTTTTGGTAACCATGCTCGTGAGAATTTGGCGAATGATGCTCCGATACGCTGGGGAAGGCGGGTTAGCTTTGGTGCTGGCATTGTAAATATAAAAGTAACGAAATTTTCTCTTGTTTCCATGCTGAAGTACAAGAAAACTGATGTGTTATTCCTATGACGTTTATATTTACCCTAACAATTGACTAAACGTTAGAATGTGTTCAGTGTTTCTATTTTCAATTATCAACTGACGAGGCATGGTTATAAATGGAAGAATAACAACAGTTCCTCATCGGAAACGCTGCATCCAAGACTTCTTCTTTGTAAAGTGCGCTTCTTGTGTGCGCAGTTGTCTTACAGACAAAGCACGCTCTACAGGATGCTATCGTTTGCGTTTGCCGGTTATGCAGTCATACGTAGGCACCTAGAAACTCGACTGGTAGCATAGGATGACCATGAAATTTTATATTGTTACATAATAAATGTAGTTATTGAAGTTCATATAAAGTGTGCTCGTTCGACCATATATGTCTGCAAACAACTAAGAGTGCGAATGCAACTGGAACTGCGTGATACTCTAAGTGTCGCAATACAAACACGCGTGTGTTACGTTGAGCAACAATCTAGTCTGTGATATGCGTGTGTATCTTGGGTTTGTGCTTTAGCGATGTTCAGTTCAGGGTTAACAATACTAAAACCTAAATCGACACCATCTGTTGTACAATTAGGCCAGACCCTTGAATAAGGGCAAACTTCGCATATACCGTTAGAAAAAATAGAAATCAAGCGACTGAGGTTGTTTTAAGAAAGGTAATGCAGTTCACGCTTATTTAATATGAAATAACTCATCGTGTTTCTTACCGTCTAGTTCTGGCCTGCCTCTGCAACCTTCTATACGGCGTCACCATCTCTGTGCATTCATTTAGGCCTGTTGCTGGCAATAAACCGCGGTCATTCGCTCGAATGCAGCGTGAAGAAAAAGAAGATATAATGTTGCAAAGATACATTGGAGGGATATCCTCTGCGTGTTAGCAATATTAATGAAGCTCAAAACACCGAAGAAAACGAAAAGCTTATTCTTCTCAAGCAATCGATAGAAATTATAATAATAATCTTGAGCATTCAGCAGCGAAACTATATAAAGGATTGTTTCTCCGAAAAAAATAGTACTGTAAAATAATGTGGTCGTCGTCCTTTTAATATCAAAAGACTTCTTACATTTATTTTATTTCAGTAATTGAATTTTAAAACAGTCCTCAGCTAGCAAAAGGGCCGCTGCAGTCCTGAGTTTCCTTTTTGCTTTAATAATGTCGGTGCTTTCTTTTTTCTAATAGACAAATGCAGCAATATAGCTTAGCCGTGGAATTTGCGGTTATTGGAACAGACAGCGTGAAATAGGAAATGGTGAATTGCATCGTTTTTTCTCCTGCGCCCAGCTGAGTACCTGCTTAACGAAAAATGTCTGTGACAGCCACGTGGCTTCGTACACGACAACGCGTACGTCCGCTCCACTGAACGAACGAACCACAAGACAAAAAAAAAATGCGTCGACCTAAAATTTGTCTTTTTTGTTTATTTTGGTCATATATCTTTAGAGCATGGAAATATTCCCTGCGCACTTTTGAGAAATTCTAAATTGTATTTGTAACTTGTAGTCACTTATTCTTTCTGGCCTTAGCGTTTTTGAGATGCCTACGTTTATTGTTCGTATTTGTTACGGACGGAGGCCAAAGAACTAAAGTTCAAGAATTTATTTCAATGCCGTATCTTATCTGTAGATGAGGAGCAAACCACATCGGCATGTAAGTTAATCTTCAATGATCTGCCTAGTTTCAGTGTTCCCACATCCTGCAAAATCTGAAAGCTTATAGTTTGCCTTTTACAGCTCGCCTCAGTTAAGGCTTCGTCCCTTGTTTAACAGAGAGAGTTGTGCTGTACATAAAGGCAGCTGTTGTATAAAAACCTAGAGGTGGGTACGCTGCACGACAAATATCCAAGACATGCGTTGCATGGTGTTCGTTCGGCGTGTTTGTGCCGCTATTGCGGTAATTTTTAATGAACGTGGTGTGGGCAGAGCGATGTTTGCGTGTGCGTGTGGTACGATTAACAGAGAGAACGCAATCTTGTAATTAAGGTTCTGCATTTCTTCCGAACCCGTGCAGTCTTCTCTTTCCCTTATGTGTGCATCTTGAACCACCTGGTGGTCCTTCCAGCATACTGTATACAGAGTACTGCATCTATCAGTCCTATAAGATGACATTTTTTAGGCGTGGTTGTCGCACCAAACCTGCATGGCCGCGGTAAAGCGTGCACAAAAGGGTTACACAGCGCATTCTACGCCATAACTGAGAAAGCGAACATACGCTGTTTTAGCAGTGACTATGATGTCGTACCGTTTACCCTACGGCATTGCCGTTTCATGTTAAATGTACGACGATTCCAAAACATTTTAGCTGTTCGAGTTGGCCGATGCTTACCCTAACATGACGAACTGATTATAGTGACTGTACTCTTCACCTATTGAAGTCGCCACTTGTATAGATCTCAAAATTTTTCCATTGCTAGCAATGACATATTCGTTTTACATTTCATCCTTCAAGATGTCCTTCAGGCGTATCAATAAACGCCCAAAGAAAATTAATGAGTGTGCCGTCAGGTAACTTTATAGAGGTTTGTGAGGCTCCAAAAATTCCTCGCCCTCGTCGTTTCAAAATGCGGCCAGTCTACCCGCGGAGCCCTCACGAATACTTCTGCACAAGCCTTGCGACACTTCGGAAGGCTAGCAAAAAAAGGCAATCGATCAATGAGAAAAAAAGAATTTCTCACGTGCAGTTCGACGTGTATATTTTTTACAGACATGCATTGCACATCACGTAATCCCTGTTGTCGGCTTCGGTAAAAGTAATTAAAGCACATCGAGAACGGCCTTCATTACACGGAGTATCTCCACTCTAGGGAAACTAAAACTCGCACTGAAAACGTGGGTGGCTCCAAGTGATTCTTCCATTTAATATGAAGGACGGGCCACTGGAAATATAAGTGTCTATAGTTATATAGGCAGGAAGAGAAAGATGGAAGCTTGCGATAAAAAAATCCGTAAACAGGGGGTAGGTGCTTGAACTGACGTTTCGACAAGTGGACTTGTCTTTTTCAAGGCTGGAACTGAACAAAATCAGTTCCAGCTTTGAAGAAGACAAGTACACTTGTCGAAACGTCGGCTCGAGCACTTTCCCCCTTTTTACGGTTTTTTTTTAGTTATAGGAGAGCATAAACCATGAAATGCATTATTTGATAAGGGTCAAACAGATTGCTTTCCGCCGAAGATGTGTTTTGAACGTACAGTGACGCCGCGAAATCTGCAGTTGCATACGCGTTAGGCGCTGACAAAAATAAATTGAGAATGGTCAATAGGAGCATTGTGCAGAGTAGAAAACTCAAAATAAACTGTTCATGAATGAAATTTCAAGCCACAGACGGCAGAGGACTTTAACCGCTCTCTCTGTTTCTCAAAACGAACTTGTGACACTATACTTAGTTGATCCAAGAAACAGCAGTAGCATTGTGGTAGAATAACGGGTAGATGGGAAAGTTTGTTTAGATTCTTTATTATGGTGAGGCAGCTCTAGACAACGTATACGCTGGGAATGTCTTGTCTTGTCTTCATGTCGTCTTCTTCTCGTTCCTTATGTATTCGTTGTCTAAAGCTGCTTTTCCACAATTGCTGCAGAGCTTCGTTTACTCGGAGATCTTTCGCTTATACGTGCCGTCAGCCCTGACAGACGTTGACAACTAAAATGATACAACGTCCTTGCCACGTAGCGTCTCATCTGCCAAATAGAATCCCCCTACGACAAGGTCTTTCGCGTTTCAAATTTGTTCTCCGTATTTCGCCTAACTTCGACGAAGGGTTTCTCTCGTTTGCGTTCCCTGTAGTCGGTAGTAGTGTGTGAAGCCACGTGACCGGAAACTGAGGTTGGACGTCCCGGTCGATACCAGAGCAGCGAAAGCTCGTTTTCTCTCCTGAATGCGCACTTCCGGACGTTTGGCTGATGAGCGCCTGAATGTCAGCCGTCATGAGAACGACTCATTAGAGACAGACGATTGTTTCAGAACGCATCAGTGCAGCCGGTGTTTCGCAACTGTAGCCATTGTCCGCATATCAAAACGACACTAGGACACTGTAGTGAGCAGTCGAGGTGTTTAGCGAGAATCTTTGTTGGTGATGAAAATAGTTAACGCTCTCAGGACAGCATACATAAACAGCGTAGACAGTGCTGTGCAAAGTTGTCCATTTCATCTATAGAAATAATGCCGTAATTACGGCCTCTACGTCACTCTATTTGACTGGCTGGTGTTATTGACCATTTGCAATGCTTGTGTTTCACTGAAAACTATCACTGAAAAGAGTTGTTTTGTTTACACAAAGCTGCACGTGGCCATGCCGCTGTTTATGCAGTTCTCAAAGATATATAGACATATGGAAGTTGGGGCATTAAGCGAATAAAATTGTCCAAAACAGACGTCGAAATAGCCTACGTCCTACGCGCACAGAACCGCGACGGGGAGTTCAAAACAGGAATAAATGAGCGAGTGAGTGATCAGGAAACATTTTTCGTACGGCCATTATTTTAGGGCCGCGCTTCTTTTTACTGATACTGCCCCATTCGAGACGCACATGTATGCATGTAGGCCCGTTTGTCATCGTCCAGAGAAAAAGTAGCCTCGATAGATAGGAAAACTGTGGCGATAAATGAATACATTTGCTTTTCAGGTCCTTATGCACGTGCATGGTGTGGGCCCCATCCTCGTTTCAGTACTGTTGCGCTCCCGTCCGTGTTGGCTGTCAGGTTCGGTTGCACTCAGATAAATGGCATTGTCGATACAGTTGCGATATTTCCGAACATAGCGCACATTCTTCGCTTTCTTTAAGGTTTTTTTTTTTTTCGTAGAAGTTTTGTAAAAGCTGTTGGGTATACATTGACGTTTTCGTGCAATCGATGCGCAATCTCTAAAATCAATATGTAATATAAATGCACATAAAACGAGATGGTGTTGAAAGTAATACACTCGAACCCGAATGTATCGAACTCGTCGCGCATGAAGGGTCGAAGGGCGCGACGATGAGCAATCATGGGAGAGGCACGGGATGACAAGGCGTAGTTTCTACTAGATCCGCGCGGCTCTCTCCTAATTCCGCCGCTCGCGCTCCCAAATGCATGCCCTTCCGCGAGAAAAAGTGAACTTCTTCTGAGAGAAGGCCTACTTCTGGGGCGTTTCGCACTACCCGATGTTCGATAAATGAAGTGCTCCGGCTGTTTTTGCTCGATGTGGCTGTAGCTTTTTATATGCATTCACGCTAAAGCAGTGTCGTGTTCGAAAAACGTCCGATATAAAGGATAATTCAACTTACCCGAGTTCGATATAGCCGGGTTTGACTCTAGTCCACGAAAACTCACATATTTGTCACAACAAAGGTTAACAAGGAGGAGGAGGAGGTCTGTCTATTTTATGGTGTAGCGAGCATATTATAATAGTTCTCATGCTCCAAGTAATTTACCTATGAAACATTCAGATGCTCTAATAACAATTCTTTTTTTTGTGTGTGTGTGTGTGTGTGTGTAAGCGCTGATTCCGTGCCCGCCTGTGAATTGTCATCATCATTATAATCATCATCAACGTGACTGCGCCCACTGCAGGGCACAGGCCTCTTCCATGTTCCTCCAATCAACATGGCTCTGTGCTTGCTGCGACCACGTTATACCCGCAAGATTCTTATTAAGTTATTCATATCATCTGCCCACCTCACTTTCCGTATCCTCCTGGAGCGGTTGCCTTCTCTCGGAATCCAGCCTGTTACTCTAAATGAATATGGTAGGTATAATACTGCGATTATCGGCCGGTGCTATCGCTTAGAATTAATGAAATGTTGGCGTCAGCTCATATCAAGAATATTTTCATGAATGTAGGTTAACGTATTCACCAGGTACAGAAATACCGCCAACAAAGTCAGAATACTCAATAAAAATGACACTGCAGTGTTCGAAACGCCAAAATTACAATGTATTCACCAGGAACTTCGTAGCGAAGAACTCCAGATTAAATTTGACGACCTCGGGTTTCCTCAACATGCTCCCGAGGCAAAATACACGAGCGCTTTCAGGTTTCGTTCCAATCTGAAGGAGGCAGTGGCAAAAATCGAATACACCATCGCATGCATCGATGGTGGATTCGCGTGAATCGAATCCACCATCGACACCGAGCCACCGCTCCTGGTCGAACACTCGTTAGAAACCCTGTTTTGTCACGACGAGGGGAGTTAATTTACCATGTCATGCGCACGGTCAGAAGTTAATTAAATCCCGCGACCCCGTCAAAGGAACAGTATCTAAGCGCAAGCCAGTCAATATCGCTGCCGAGGTGTAAAAAGGGCAGGCTTGAAGCTATGGGACAGCACATTAGCACGCGGCGAGTCGTTCTGGAAATATAGAACCATTTTTGCATTTATTTTAATGTGTTGCAACGCCGAAGCCTCTTTCTGCACGCGTTTCATACCACGGCTTTTTTTTTTTAATCACGCTGTAGATGTCGGGACTCGCGACAAGAACTTACTCTGAAGTCGGCGCAGGTGCATCTTATTCGGTTCGAAGTTTCTGTTAAGCCTGCGATTACGAAGAACTACTGCAGACTTTTGCGTTGTTTTTTTTTCTGCAAGAGTAACTTTTGTATAAGGCTTACAAAGTACGACGTTGGCGTCGGCTTCCACTAGCGAGCACATGCTTTGTTTGTGTGCTAAGTGCTAAGAAAAATCATAAAAGGCCGAGAAAGTTGGAAAAAAGGCTCTTTTCTGGCGTCAGCAGAGGCTTTTCGGCATTTCTCGACAACCATATGATCCATGGCTTACGCGGTGCGGGCCAAAACAACGAATGCAAGCGAGCGTGTTGCTAGCCGTCCTTTTCCCCTCCTCGCCCTTTTTAACCCTTTTGTTCCCCTTAGGTTGTAAGATATTAGTTCCGAAAAAAAGAACGAACGCAGGCAGGGGTGTGCCATGCTGCTTTAGTTTTCCACTCGTCGGGCGATATACAGGTACTTACGGATCCAAGCGTGAAAATTTAGGGCTAAGTAATCCGCGTATACTTTCATTTCCAGTGTGTACAGTTCGAGTCATATCGGCGTACTTTTGACTCGAACACTTACATCAGCGCCAACATTACCTTTAGCGGCCAGAGTTGCAGTGACATGACGCGGTCATCCCTAGCAATCGCTCGTAGCAGTCGTTATACTAAAAAGTATATCGCGTTTTAATACGTGAATACTGTGCATGAGCGTTGCTGGGCACACGTCCTTCATCCTTAAAAAAAAGCCCTTGATTTGTTTCAGCGAGGTCAGCAATGATCCTCAGCTACTCATTACAAACGCGCATAAAAGTTTTGGGCGTTTTGTTACAGTGACGCAACATCTCGGCAGGCATCGCATGAACTCTGAGTAGGTTAAGTGCTGCGCACTTGCTAGGCATAACACATAAATGTAATTATTTCTGAGGAACCAGTTCTATTTGTCTTACGTATTACTGCAGTCATGTCTTCCTTTAATACGACATGCATTAATCGTCGCAAAAAGCCAATTAACCCAATTTCCTCTTGAAGCAAGTGCTTCCGTTATCACATTCTTTTTGCTTTCGTTTCGGCATTGCTTCTTGTCGTTCGGAACAGCTCACACGAATCACCCATTACGTACCGACGTCCCTTTATCTATGGAAGACTCATCCATGTTAGAGACAGGGCGTGCAAGTGCGGAGACAAGAAAGTGTTTATACGCCTTGTCTCTTTAACATGAATACTTATCAACTAGCTACGCTTTCTGTTGTTTGAAGACTCATCACTGCACTAATCCTTTCCCCTGCAACGCAGCCGAGTCTATGCTGTAGAACTCTCACCTCGCGCTTGTACCGCAATACAGTGGTTCGTGCAATGAACGGTCAGATGTCTGGATCACTAGATGCCTAACGAGGCAGAAGCGTGTTTTCTGGAACAGAGCTGGCATAATGCTTAGAGAAACAAACAAGATTTCTGTTGTTTTATTTTTCCCGCTTCGCTTTGTGGCGTAGTTCCGGAGTCATTTCCTGACATCTACTCTCTTGTCCCGCTTAGTCCAGAAATACCCATCGTCACTAAACTTCTTTCATTTCTTTGTTCTAACCGTGTGAGCCTTGTTCCTCAACTGGCCTTTCTGCAATAAAGGCAGGGTCTGCAATATTCAGCCAATTGGGCCTTCCCTTTCAGGTTTTGACGTTAGGCACGGTCTTCCATTATCGCTGTAACGATGTAGAGCCGTGTTCAACTTCTTGTCTGTAGTTTCACTGTTGCTGCTCTGTGCATGACTTCTATGCGTTGAATCGCGATAATCTCAGGTATATTTTTTCTAGAAGATACGACATTCCTATTAATATTGGACTATATGCAAAAGTTACAAATTGGGACAATTACAGTTTAGCCTTTGGTCATCCATTATGTGCCCCGTATATTGCTCTGGTTTTGTTTAAGCACTTCGCTATGACGTTAGAATGCTGCGTTTCATTATTTTTTCTTGCGACAAACCATGCTTGCGAATAAACATTTCTTTCTGTAGGTAATAGTCATAGGGCGACAAAATGGGTATTTCTGATCATGCGCTATGCTTTGTGAAAACACCCTTTCATAAAGGTCCTATTAAGGATGACAATTGTAACATTACACTTTTATTTGAATACTTCCATCGGAAGGTTGAGTTCTGGGCAGCAATTACATGTCGCGCATTACAGCGGCTATCTCAGAAAGTTAGTCTTCCCTTCGTATCAGGCGTACGAATGGCTTTAAAAACTAAAAGAAAAGCAAACAGAACACTAAAAACATCCGAGTTGATTATCGTAAAATTAAGCATTCTACGTTGTTAATAATTTGGCAAAGCAGTATAGTAGTCTGGAACATGATCGGCGAGTAAAGCTTTTTTTATTCCAGCTTTCTGAAGTTTTTACACTTTTTTATCTCTCTCCTTAATTGCAATGAAAAATGCCGATTACCTGCTGCGTTCCACCGGCCCATCGGGACGTCCGTATTTGGAACACCGTTTCCGTGTGTGTGTGTATGTTCCCTTTTTATTTCTCCTTCTCTCTCTGTCTTATTTCCATCCCCCATTCTCCACCACTGTGAAGGGTAGAAAACCGGTTACTAATACCAGTTTGACATGGATGCCTTTCCTTTTCGTCTCTCTCGCTCTCTTTCGTAGTCTTTATTTCATCTCTTAAAATCCTTCATAAGAACTCAACTAAGAGAAAACCAAGCAAAGGAGTGCGAAATAGCATTAGGAAATCGACAGAACAATAATAGCAACTTTAATGGTCACGCCAAGCCCTGTTTCTCTCGTAATTTACGAGCACTCGGGCTCTATCTGTATGAAAGATTCACAAGTAAAGCAGAAGCAACTAAAATGCATCTGACGTTTTTTTTTTTTCGAAATTATCGAGGATGCCATATGTGCTGGCGAGCTTACAGAACCTGTTTATCCTTCAAATAAAGAGCGGAAAACGCTCTTTTTTTAAGAAAGTCAAATTACTGCGAATGTGGACGGACACACAAACACGAGGCAGACAATGACAGGCCTTTGCGTCCGTCTACATTTGCACTAACTTGACTTCATTAAAAAATTAGACCAACTAGCCCAGCAGTCTGTCCTCCTAAAGTACAACGCTCTGTGCACTGCTAAATCCACCGAGAACGTTTTCCTAGGCAGCCCAGAGAGAGACCTCAGTTTGCGTCAGCGTTGCGAAAACGAAAATAGGTCACACGTAGCGAACAGGTACGGGCACTCGTGCTCTGAATTGCAAATGGCGCACGTTGCGAAGGGGATACTGGGAACGAGACGGCGTTGCCCGAACCCGAGTCGAGCCCAGTGCCGGAGATGGCGTCGAGGTTGATTTTAAATTCGAGAAACCTGCCGCGCTCACCCGCACTCTCCTGCGCCATCTAGACGAGAAACTGTCGACGAGCTGTGAGAGAAGTCTACATGTTTTGTCTCGTGCGAAAGTGAAGCAGGACAGCTGCTAGCGTCTCTAGATCTGATAACATTTGTTTGACGGGGACCATGTGCAGGAAACCACGCATGCTATGTCAATGCACAAGCTCCGAAAGATGACCGTGTTAAGAGAATCAGACTAAGGATTCGTTAGAGATATTCGGGAGAAAAATAAAAGAAACATCATGTCCACATCAAAGAGTGTCTGAAAAAAAAAAAAGAACGAACGCGGCCTCAACGGAAAAGTAAATGTATTAGACAAATCAAACCGCAGAAAGAAAAACGATTCTTACCAGTGAACGCGTCGAGGGTCAGATGTGGCTCTACTTCACTCGTAAGGATTGCTTCGAGCAACGCCTCCTCTAGAAAGTTGCCTGCGGCGCCGCTCGCTATCCCATTGTAGACGTCCTGCCTTGAGTCGCTTGTCGAGAGATGGCGCCACCTTCCCCCCCCCCTTTTGTTTTTCAATGGGGTTGGCATGAGGGTTGGGGATGGTGTCTAATCGGGGTGGTAGTGTGCGCATGCGTGCATGTGTGTTGCAAGCGGCCATCGCAAGGATCGCTAGCTACTGCCCTCATTAGAAACGGGGAAGGAGGGAAAGGGAAGGGCAGGAGGTTTTTGGCTCACGCGGCAGGCATCTTTCTAGAGGAGGCGTTGATTCGAGGTACACTGCGCAAGCAGCTATCTATACAGAATCGCAGCACCTGTGGGTTAATGCCAAGAGTATTGCGCATACTCAGACCTTCCGCAAGATGTGCTGATTTTCATGTGTAATTAAATTTTCTTTCTGTGTGGCTCGTTCTTATAGATACAGTGGAGGGTCTTCTGATTTCTTCAACTTCTTGTTGCGACAAAATAGGCTGAATAGAAATTGTATTCTTAGCAATGGCTACACACAGTTTCTCTGCGGTTTCCCCCTTTCCTGAGTTTCCGCTTTTCTGCGTGTTTCTGCGTCGTTCATGACTGGCTATATTTTTATGGCAAGGTGGCGCGATATCTTTTTTGATGCTTTAGAATCTCTTCTGACTCTTTTATTGTTTATCTGTATGTGTACCGCAACGAAACACCTTCTATTTTGAACATGAATTCATTGTCTGTTTCGAGCCGCCGTGGTGGTCGAGTGGTTATGGTGCTTGGCTGCTGACCCCAAGGTCGAGTGGTCGAATCCCAGCGGTGGAGGCCGCATTTCGTTAGCGGGAAAAAGCTAGAGGCCCGTGTGCTTAGATTTAGGTGCACGTTGAAGAACCCCAGATGGTCTCTAAGAATCATATCGTGGTTTTGGGACGTAAAACTCCTACAATTATTTGTAGTTGTCTATTCTGGACATGAATCGTAAACAGTCACCTGTATTAACTTTTCAAAAGAACACTGAAAGTGCCTATTTAAACAAGCCAGTCTAGAAAGCGCCGCGGTTGAAATTGAGAGGTAACCATGTTTTTTTGCTTGCCCATATCTTGCACAGGCTCTCACTACTTTGGCTACAGAACGCCAATTTCTCGTTGGTGAGCCCTAGGGATAAACTAAACGCCTCTTTTTTAGAGGACTGTCACTTTCAAGAGACGGCCACGTGGCTTTGCATGTTTGCATACTGGAGAGCTCCAAAGCGGCTGGTGTCCTTGTTGAAAGGTGTCACCGCGTCCTGTCGTCCTTACCGATCTAGAAATGTTACCTACCCTTTAGAGCTGGTTTGTTTATACGTGGTCGTTTTGCGATAGCTATAGCGTTTTCTTTCTTTTATTTATTTTTTTTACGATGCAACGCTTCCAAAATCCTAGATGATCTCAGCGTGACATACAAAGGATGTAAGCGCGTGTGCTGCTATAGTGGCGTCTTCCGAGACGCTTGAAGTTGTCTAGCCTGACTTAGAAGCCTGACTAGTTGTCTAGCCTGACTAATCTTGGCGTTGACATGAGAACGGTGTAACAAGTGGGTGCTTAGAAAAATTCGGAAGCCCTTCCCTTACTAGGAAAATAGGGGCAAGCGAAGCTTGGCGTGTGCGCGCTCCTGACGTACTACTCCTTTTTCTTTCTTTCTTTCTTTCTTTCTTTCTTTCTTTCTTTCTTTCTTTCTTTCTTTCTTTCTTTCTTTCTTTCTTCTTTCCTTTTCTTTCTTTCTTTCTTTCTTATCTTTCTTGTTCCTTTCTTTCTTTCTCTTTCTTCTTTCTTTCTTTCCTTTCTTTCTTCTTTCTTTCTTTCTTTCTTTCTTTCTTTCTTTCTTTCTCATTTCTCATTTCTTATTTCTCCTCATTGTAACTGACGTCCGCGCTTACATGCAATGTCAGTGTTACGTCGGTCTAATAACTACCCTTTATGCATCAAGACGTAGCCGGCAAGCCTGGTACCTTCGCTCACACACGCAACTGCTCATTTTACAAAAAGACGTCGTTCCGGCTCGCATAAGTCCTGGCTCAACGTCAAACAGTGCGTCATAGCCAGTTCCTAGCAAACGACTTTGCATTACATCGACTCCTGCCCGGCGTCAGATCATCCTGTTGTGTTCTGTTTTAACTGGCTTGCTGTGGAGCGAAAAAAAAGTGTTATAGCACACTAAAACACGCTAAAATATCATGGTAATGTACAGTTCGCTTGCAGGAGTTCACATAGCAGTAAAGCGTCCACACGCACACATTTCTAGTTCTGCCCATGGTATATGGACTAACACACCACTCCGTATATAGCAACACGTAGATGTTCATCACAAGTGCTTATCTAGTGCAGTGTCCACTAAGAAGTCTCTCAGGAAGATGTTCGCCTTTTTCTGAAGATGCATTTCAGGCCACGGTCCAAGTAATTTCTGCAATGTGAGGGGGCGCCTGTCGAAACTTCTTAGTTTCTTCTTCAAACTTTCTCTTTCATTTGCGTGCTTTACTAATTCCGAGAGAATATTCCAAACGTTTTCGAATCAGTCACCACAGGAGCCATCCGGTGAGCTAGATTGGTTTATCCTTTGCAGAAAGCTGTTTGTATAAGCTACTACCAGTCGAAGTCTGTGAAGTAACTTCTTTATGTGTCGTGAGAGATCTGCCGCTATTGAGAATTTTCTGCGTGGATGGACTTCATAATGTAACGATTGCTTTAGTTTAGTGCTATGAAACCACTCCTCTATATAATAGTGGTTACCTCCTTGCATTATAATATTTTGAATACCCGTCCCCGACATTGGATTGCGCAATCCCGTGCTTCATTCAAGGCGTTTTTGGCGAGTCTGTCTGTCTCTTCATCGCCCTTTCTTCCAATGTGGCTGGGCATCCATTGAAATACGATGCTGTGACCCTGCGCTGCGGTATATCTCACAGTTTCTGCAATAAATTGGGCTATTTCGCCTGTTTTAGAAGGTGAACTCGCATTTTTGATTATCCGAAAGGCGGGTTTGCTATTCGTACATACTATCAGTGTGGTGTCCCAGAATTGTCGCAGATAAATTTACCTGCTTCAAAAATTGCCACTTATTCCGATGCCGTCGATGAAGATTTGTATGATAATTTGTACACTCCCATCTCTTCAAGTTCTGGTATAAAGGCCGTAGAGGCTGGCGCTTCTCTAGGGCGGAATCCACCTGTATATATCTTCCTCCTTCTACTGTTCCTCAGGATAAAAATGATTAAACACCATCTGTATAACCACTAGAGGTGCCATATCGACTTTCTTACGTATTCCCTCTCTGTCACAGATAACGTTCAGAAACGGCAGTTTCCCAAGGTGGGTTTGGCGGTTTCCATCGTCTATAACACGGTACTATTGCTCGGAATGATGATGCGCTATCCTGGAGTCGCGTGACAGCCCTGAGTGTTAGTTCGCCAGATAAAGGATGTCTATTATGGTGTGTAAAAATTCTAAGTAAATGTCTGGACGTTTCTCCTGCTTGGAGTGCTGTCAAAGGCGGTTGTCTAGCTTCTGCATACACGACATCGCTAGAAGTCGACCGTGGCAACCCCACACATACCCGCAGGCTCCTTGTCAATAGAAAGTGAAGTCTTCTTTCAGTGGAGGCTGGAACTCCGTACAGCAGCGGCAGGGAGTAACTCACCATGGAGCGTATCCACGCAACATGCAGAGCCAGCAGCGACTCTGTAGCACCTCCCCATTTAGCCCCGCAGACATCACGGAGGATTCCAGTGGCTTGATTAACTTTTGTAGCATTAGCTACACTTGCCTAGACGGAGCCGATTTCCCGTGGATCCCCATGAGCCGTTCTGCGCATGCGCGAGGATCAGTGATGTCACACAGCTGGCTCACCGGAGCCGGCATCTCACGCGCTCTCCGCCACCGCCGCGCGCGACTCGCCGCTGTTGGTCTGCGCATTCGAGAGGAGTGACGTCGTAGCCATGCCAGACACACTGGCGCCGGCGCGCACGCAGCTATTCGCCTTCGCTGTGCAGTCGCTATCTGACACTGCGCTGGAGCCGCTTGATAGCGCCTCTGACTGGCGTTTGCAGGTGGGTAACGCCATGGAGAAGGAGAGCGCAAATGCTGAACAACGGCGCAGAAGAGCAGAGAAGCTTATGTCATCGGATCCCGAAGTAGTTGCCTCGCAATTAGCGGTTCAGCGTACGAAGAATGAACAGAAGGCTAATAATCCTAGACAATCTGGAAAGCTAAGAATAATCTGCTGAACCTTTGCTAACGCTACGTATATCCTGGCATAGCCGAGCCAAGCCACTGCAAATTGTTTTTTGTTCGAGGGGCTGAACATGATACGACCATGTTAATCTCCGGTCTAATATCACACCTAATAATTGTTGACTTGATGCCATGCGAATAGGCTGATCTTGCAGAATAATCTGGAAATCGCCAGGTCCTTTTGAGTAAGTGGTAGTATGGCTGCTTTTTTCTGACTCAGAGCCATTCCTCTTCTTGTAAGAAATCGATCTACACAGTACAGTTCTTCTTGTAATGTTTGTTTGACATGCAAATACGATGGGTCAGACGTCCACATACTTATATCACCTGCATATACTGAACATCTAACGTTCGGTGAATGTTATCTATGATTCTTTATAAACAAGTAATGGTTAAACACTCGAAACAAGAACGATGTTTATCCAAAGGTAAAGAAACGCTAAAAGCAATTTTACGCAAATGAATAGAAGCAAGGCATTGAACAAATGACGACATATATACGGTTCTATGCGTGCCGCGGGCTTTTTGTAAAAGTCACACGTGCATCTTCATTTTGAAGCCGAAGGTATCGACTTGTTTTCGCGCATTGGGCAAGTGAGTAAGTCAGGGAATATCGTATGAACCCTGCACGCTGCTGCAGCGCGTGTCTTGCGCAACGGCCGCATCGGCTCGGACGTCCCCATTGTTGCGTAATGCGCACCTAGGGTATTGGCAACGGTGACACGTCTGCAGCTGTTCATTTGATATGCAGACATTCTCTAGCCGCATTTCACCGGATACGCGAATTTCAGAGGCTTCCATGAAGACACCCCACCGCTGTTACGCAAGTAAAGTGTACATCTTTGCACTGCGCACAATCCGGGAAAAACGCACCTTGTTGTGCAACGAACAACTTCGCTAGGTTATTATTATCGAGCACTGATAATGAGACTGTAGTGTGGTGAATGGCTGTAGCAATTCTTTTCAACGACAGAAGCGTGAAGTTTTAAAAACAAACTTCAAGCCAAATTTGCCTGCCGTTTTAATTACTTAACGATTGAATCATCAGTCTAAATTGTAAAACTGCTTTCCTAGTACGTGATTCTCATCAAACTGCGACTGTGCTGTGGTTTTTACTCTCAGCCGACATTCAAAACAGAGCGTCACTTCTAAGAAAAACTGGCAGTTTTATGGAGAAACTCAATGAAGTGAGTCGCACTCGGTCAGATGGCAATGCCTGCATGGATTTCGTGGAGATCGATGAGTATTTGAGGAAATGACTCTAAGCTTTCTCTCATAACTGTGGTAAGCTTATGGTTAAAATACTGTTAGAAAGCTCGGTTATCAGCTTCTGAAAACACTTTCTAATTTCTAACTTCTGTGACGCTGTCTCTTTAAACAAAAACTTGGAGGACGATTGAGCTTCGCCTTCAAGAGTAGAACGCGAGCGCGTAATCGGACCCCTTGCGCATCGCCTTCTCAATTCTAGCCTCGCTTGGGTTCTCGGTGCATGCCTCAACCATGCCGTAAGGGAACGAACGGCTGTTTGCGTAACATTCGCTGTTTAAAACTATCCTAGAATGCCTATGGCAAGTACAGTTGTTAAGGGCCCACTACGCTATAATTTTTCCTTTTGTGAATCAGCGAAAGGCACACTACGCGTTCGTAAGGCAACACGCGAATCTACGCAGCTGCTCACATTGCTGATGCTTTTGCAGCTGATGATGATTAAATATGTCTGAAAGCTTTGTAATTTGTGGGCCTTTAAAACACTGACTTGAGTGATTCACATGTTTCGCGCCTGGCGCGATTCTACGCCTTTTCCAAGCAATATTACATGCGTTAAGGAGACTCCTTCCACTACATGACATTCATATAGTGTTCTTTTTTTTTCGAAGCAGTTTCAAGCAATGGTGTGGATCGGTTGTTGAACGCCTGCTTGCCACGCAGAAAGCCTGGGTTCGATTCTCGCTCGAACCGAAGTTCTTTATTACTTATTTTATTTGCATCTTTCTCGATTTTGCGGTCACAGACAAGATGATGGTTTTTCACTCACAACCAACGACACCGACGCCGACACCGGAATTTCTGCGAAACGAGCTCTCTAACGCTGTCGCGCTAAAATAGAGCAGATAAACATTACGTACTTCGTGTTCTGACTGTGATGCTTTCCCACAGGTTTACAATGCCCTCACTGACTTATGTGCCTTAAATGCCTCACATCACGCAAATCGTCGCTGCGTTACTGCCGTTTCCCGTGACTCTGTAGTGTCCTTAACCGGGGTCGTACGAAATGAGTACGGGTAATCAGTGGCCTCCTCATTTGGGCATGCATCCTTAGATTCCGTTGCTGCGGTGTTTTCCTGTGATAAGTAACAAGGAATGCGACACAACTTTTACCAGCTGTCAGCTGTTATCAGCAGAGTGTTTCTCCATTTACGTTTGAAGTTGAACATCAGAGAATGAAATAAGAAAAACAAGCTCGACCTTCCTAATGAAGCGAGAGGATTTGCAACGGTACCATTTCGCGCCTCAAAGCAACTTCTGATATATGTCACGTTCTAACTGTTGTCGTGATAAAATTATAACAATATGAACTACACTTTTCAAGCTGCCGCTGCACGGGAAACATGCTTCTGGCGTGTCAATCAATAAAAAAAAGGAAACAATACTGCGAGGGCTGCAGGTGAAGAATATAAGGCGCAATATTCTCTCGGATACAGCCAACAGGTGCTTATTTGCATACATAAGTCCATTGCCGTTATACAGCACCTCTCCGATATGAAAGGCAACGCGCGCTTTTAGCGAAACAGTACGTGCGTCAGCACCACGCATCTCGTGTTCAGCCTCTCCTCCTTTTTATGTTCCGTAATTATCGCGACGCTTTGACGTTCTTATATATGTACACACTACATCCGCGATGAGTGAAGAGCGCATTCGTCAAGTGGCCTTGACGTCAGCTGTTTGCTCAGCTAAAAGGTGTCAAAGGCAACCACGTCTTCCAGTGGTTGATGGTATGCATTACACGCTAAGTACTTCCTGCAACTCATGCGAGTCAGTATGCTCGCATTGTACATCTTTTGTGATGTGTTCACGTGGCTTCCTATGTAAACAGCAACGCAAGAACACACGGAGACACGCGAAGATCACGAGTGCGTGACGTAAAAAGTTGATGGGAGCGCAATGCAGCGTGATCGACCGTCTACGTAGCCAGATCATGACATTATAAATGACGAAGGCTGTTTCTAATGTCTGCTTTGCATAACTGACAACATAAAATCACTTTTGTCACTATGATGTAAATGCAACTAATTGATAGAAAAAAAGTTGCATGTTTAAATCTGCTCCTCTTAGTTCTGAAAAGAAAAATGAAACTTTTGAGCTTCACAGACTACAGAACATTCTTTTTGCGTCCTTCGGTCAGAGGAAGTGTTAAAGAGGCAACTCTAGCAACTTTCTAAATTCTTTTTGCCCTTGCTTCTATCTGTGCGTACGTAAAATTCGAACTCAAACACTGCTTCAACTGTTCCAACACTCGCTGAGTATGAGGCAGCAATAGATACAGAACTCGCGACTTGTGAGCCAGCCAGTAGTTTTAGACAACTCTAACAGAGAAGGAATTTGCCAGGTTATCTGCCAAGGGAAGCAATTTTTTCAACTAAACTACCAAGCAGTCTTCAGTCTTACCAGTCAAAGAATTGTGTTGATGGAAACAGAAGACCGAGATTAGATCACAGTTGCGCAGTTTGTAGTTACTACGAACTCTAGGACAAGTTCATTCTATCTGCAAAAGCAGCTGAAGTCTAGGAGTATAAAGTAATAAAAACAAAACCTTGATCAGTTGGGGCGACAATTTACCAACTATATCATGTTTCATGAAGAACCGCAAAATCTCTCTGGTCATTGAATTCTGGACAGTAACGAGTATGCCGGATGTCGAAATCCTGGATTGGTGGCGTTGCAACAGTGTTATTCACTTCGTGTGCCCGAACCATCTGCCTGATTGCCCGATTTTCTATCGGATTTGGTCCACCCTGCAGCTGTTCCAGCTTTGAAGACAGCTGTGTGCCGATGGTTGTTATAAGAGTGCCGACAAACGCCAAAGAAATCAGACATTTCCGGGCATGCTGTACCGTCGCGATACTTCTTAGATCCACATTCCTTTACGAATTCAACCCTTAGACGGAGGGGATCGCATCGGCATGGCTGACACACATACGTGCACCTCTTACGTGGACGAAGAGATCATTGAACACGCTCTGTGCGTTTGCGCTCGTTGTGAAATCTAGCGATGCCCACTATACGGAAAGTACGAAACCGACTGGGCTAGACACCGTTTTCAGAAGCCAAGATTCCGGGACCATCGTCATATGCGGTGATAGCGCAGAGAACAGTGAATGCGCTGCGAGTAAGTCAACATGGCTGTGCGGCCGCCTGTGGACATTATCGGCCGCACCAAATGTGCGTGCGATTCGTGCTCTCTCTCTCTCTCTCTCTCTCTCTCTCTCTCTCTATATATATATATATATATATATATATATATATATATATATATATATATATATATATATATATATATAACCTCCACTCTACATATATATCCCTTTCATATATCCCTTTCCAAAAGTGGAGGGTAACCAACCGGAAGTGCCTGGTTATTAATCCTACCTTTCCTTGCGTCCTTCCGTGTTTCTCTCTCTCTCCTTCAGATGCATTCCCACGAGACCTTAAAGGGGCCCCGCAACACTTTGTCAGCATGGTCAGAAAACGCTACCGATCGGTAGTCGAGGCTTTCTAAGAACACGTGAGCCAAACTTTATAGCGCGACACGCGGCCTGGAATTTACGATTATTTATCAAAGTCAGCTAGAAATCGTTCCCTTTTTACTCGACAAACGATGCCATAAACCCAAATGACCAGGCAATAAAGCTAAAGTCCACGGCCATTGGCTGATTTGAGCATCGTGAGCTGCATAGTTACTGCGGCCGCCGCGGGATGCCGCCACGCGCTCGCGCGCTCGCTCGCGATCACATTGAAAGTAAGCCGCGCGTTGGAAGAAAAGAAGAAAAGAAACTGCTCAAAATCATGACGCGCGCTTACGAACGGACGTATTCTCTGGCTCCCCAGTCATCCCTCCCTTGCCACTGCATAGCTTTCAGCGCGCTCTCTGGCACCAAAAGGGAGAGAAAGCTCTTGAGGCGTGCGACAAATCCCTGTAACTTTGATCGTACTTGACGGATTCTAAACATTTTGCGGCAGTCGATTCGTCAGGCAATAAGCTTACTCATTGCAACCATTCGATGATTGCTTGAAAAAGTGTTGCAAGTTCCCTTTAATTAAGGTACGAGCTGAGGCGAGGACGAAATCGACATACAGCAAAGCATTAAACCCACAAAAGTTCACTTGTCTTTGTGAGGTTCCAACATGATTTTAATCCGCTGTTTAATTGGAGTGTTATGTATGTTCTGTAATCTCCACACCTCTTTTTGGGTGTGCGTATGCCTATGTCCGCGCTAGGGTGGGTTGCGCATGTCTGTGCGTATGCGAGTGGAGGGGGAGGGGCGCGTCGCTCGTATGAGCTTGCGTGTTTTAATGCGGCACTGCCTTCGACGTAGTATTTTATCGCGAAGTAGCAACGATGCGTCAGCATAGCTACCTCTGCTGCACACCTCCACACATGCGCTCGTTGGCCGAGCTACACTAGAACCTGAGAGCCACTGATGCACAACGGAAGCTGACGTCATAATATACGAGCGCTCATATGCGAGCCCATTGCTGGTAGCAGACCGGTCTCATAACCGTCACTGTTTGCATAAGAATATTCACAGGCATTACTTATGAGCAATCAGCAATGCCTTTTGGTTCCTTCTTGTTTATGGAGGAGCTTATTTCACTTTGATGGCCTATACGGCTAAACAAGACCACGAGATAAACGAAAAGATAAATAAACCAGCTCATATAGAGCGACGTTAGCCACTGTTGCCTGGTCGTCTCTATTAGCAGATGATAGGAATACTGGTAAACCTCCCCTTCTTATTATTATTATTATTATTATTATTATTATTATTATTATTATTATTATTATTATTATTATTATTATTATTATTATTATTATTATTATTATTATTATTATTTTCTCTCTCTCGCTTTCAACCCCCTTTTCCCCAACCGCAGTGCAGGGTAGCATACCGGATACAAACTTCTGGTTAACCTCCCTGCCTTCCTCTATTCTTTCTCTCTCTCTGTCTCTTCCCTTCTTTAATTTAATAACATTCCAATGTTTACCAGTATAACATTCCCAGGCCATAAAACCAGTCTTTCTTTTTTTAAAGAAGATTAGGCCCCCGCGGTATGGAAGAGCCTGTCGGAAAAGCAGCAAGACAAAACCAGTGAGTTAAGAAGGGAGTTGTTTGCCCATCAGAAAGAAGCATAGCCTCAGAGGGAGCTCACTTGTAAAAAGCTGCTGGATTTGCTTTCTTTCTTGATAAATAAAAATACATATATTCAAACAGTAAACTATTGCCGCATGCTTAAATCAGTTGCCTAGCTTTTCTATCTGATCGTCCTTACATCTGGAATAGGCAGATGATGAAGAAGCGTAAAGCCGTTGCAATATGCATTTTAAATCAATTGCCCAAATGGAATGCTGCTTCTTCTTTCGTTTTTCCTCTTCTCACACAAAGCTTCAAGGATTCCCCGGTAGTTTCATTTGATACGCCCTTCTCTCATTCTAGAACAAATCGATAAAAGCACGCACAACAATATGTACGCGCGATGTAAAAGGTTAACGAAAGCTTCTTGAACTATGGCAAGAAAAAAATGGCGAAGATTGCGTTTTCCTTCATCATTGAATCCTGAAACCAGAATACAATTTGAGGCAGAAACCATCACCGTATTTATGGATATTATAGATTCTTTTGTTGCTCCCTCGTGTAACGCTCGCTCGATCTTTATATTTCTCGGGAGACAACATATTCTTTGAGAGCCAGCAGAAAACACCGAAATATATATATATATATATATATATATATATATATATATATATATATATATATATATATATATATATATATATATATATATATATATATATATATATATATGCACACACACACAGCACCTTTCTATACAACTTTCTGAGGGCAAAGGTGGGTAAACGGTTCTTTGAGTGCGGTATCAGGGGTCTTTGGCTGCCATTGTCGTCAAAAGCCTGAGTGGCCATAACCCAGCACATTACTCAATGACTGGACAGGTCCGAAGGAGTAAAGGTCTGGGGCAGACTTGGCGCCGCCTTTTATATAATCGAGTGGCGGGGGAGGGGGGGGGGGAGGGGTAGGTAGCGCCCCTTGCTTCCCCTATGCGCACGCATGGTATATATGCATACAACTTCATTTTTGCCGCGTAACCGATAGAGCGAACGAGGACGAAAGACACCGAAGACAGAGCGCAGCGAGCCGTCGTGTTAGCGTCTGCAATGCCTCGTGCCTGCTCGTGCTTCTTGTGACAGCACAACGCATACCTCTCGCGCGCGGGCACAAGAAAGTGGGTTCACCTACGAGGCTTGGGAGAAGACCTGCGGTGGCCGAAGGGACACTTTTTGTGTGGAACGCTCTAGCGGATTCTTAGGGCTGAGCTAGTTAATAAGTAGTCATTCTAAAAAGACAGGGCGTGCAAACACGGAAACAAGAAATAAGTCACGACACCACAAACGCCAGCGACTCTTAGATTTTGCATATAGCTTCCCGGGCACAAGTTCGCCCATGATAAACAAGTTTGAGTGCGCAGCTGTTAGGCGCCCGTTCCTGCGTTGAGCGGCTTTGGCGTCGTCGTAACCGGCATAGCGAATGAAGACGAAAGATAGCTAACGCGGAGCGCAGCGGAGGATGAAAGACGGCGATAGCGAGGAGAGCGCGAGGAGGAGGGAACAACAGTGGCGAGACATGTGCCGCGCCGGCCACCCGCGGCGACATAGGGTGCCTTGATGCGCGTTTTGTTGCGCTAGCGGCGACACAGTAGTGCGCGCCGTCGTGTGGTCGCCAGTGATGTCATCACTAAGGTATGCCGCAAGGGCGTCCACCGATACCATACATGGAAATAAAGCGCTGCGTGAACGGAGGCCTGTCTGCGGCAGCTCTTGTGAAACGCGCCCACGCGCAGCTTTCCGTGGTCAGCCGGTTAGCGAGGCAGTCGCGCCTCAACCTATCGCAAAATCAAAACACCTAAACAGCTGCGCTTAGACTTCGCGTTAGGCAGTATCGTATTCATCGGTGAATTTTTTTTTCGGTTTTTACGCATGCTTCGGTAAGTGCGTGATTCAACATGCAGTGTGGGGAAATATTATTTGCGCTAGTTCACTTTGTAAGAGTACTACGCACGTCCAGGGGCCCCAGAGAGCCGAGTATATCCAGCAGGCGCTTTACACAGCCAACTCATAATTAGGGACGTTTGCTCAATTGCTGCCACTATGTCTGCCTTGCTAAGTGAGGGTATATTGAAGCGAGCTCGGTTCTTGACGCTTCTCAGGAGCCCGACAGCCTCAGCTGCTCTATATGGCTCGGAATTTAGCAGCCCGGTACGCAAGTGCTTTTCTATGCTGCGCGCAAGAGAGAAATCGACGAATGTAGTACGGCTTATGACAGGAGATGGAGGTGCGCTTTCATAGACTGTCTTGATTAGGCTGAATTGGTGCACGCAACTTGTGTTTAGGATAACAGGGAAACTATTTATAAAAACCTGTATTCGACTACCGAGGAGCTGTGTTGGTATTCTGTAACAGTTCACTAAGTGCATTGTTTATTGCAGCGTGTGCTGTTTGAATAGACACGACAGGCGCTGGCAAGAAGTGCTACCGGTACGCTTGTGTACTAGAGTACACCTCCTATGTGCAGCTTTTCGTCCGTAAATGGACATTATCTCATGAGTTCGTTTAGAACAAAAAAATTCGGCAGATCCCACGTACCGTGGGAGTCGATGTTATGCGAAGCATGCGGCGGGTAGGTGACTGTGGCGTCACTTTTTTTACTGAGCGACCCGTTACAAAATGACGCTAAAGATTTGTATATATTTTATACGCACACATATATAAGTGTAAGAGCTGCATATGTGTTATATAAGCAGTTGTTTACGGTTGGGTAACGCTGCCAATGACAACGTGGGTATTACCAACACCAGAAGCGGTAAGCTGATATGTAGTGCTTATACGTGTCCCGAGAACGCACGCGCGTTTCACGAACCCGTGTGCATGTGTGCAAGAAGTTCTTGGCAGTTCTTGAACAAGGGCATCATCACCGTGATCAGTGAGCACCAGCAGCTGGTCATGACTTGTTACAGGATCCGATCGTGATCGTGGTGAAGAGGGGTCCATGTGTATTGAAGTATGTGGTATAGTAGAGCTGTTGGAATTCGTGGATGCCTCGGTCATTTCGTTGACAAATTGTCTGTCGACAGAGCCGGCGACATGTCAGAACCTGGAGCCACCTTTCGCGTTGGTGAGGCGTAGGCCGTCGAGGCTGGTAGGCCTGAATAGTGCTACGTAGACCAACATCAGTGGATGGTGTTTGTCCTAATCATAGACTACCTGGGCGTATGTGGCCTACGTAGCCTAGTCTACTTATGGCTGTCAATTAATCTGACATCATCCTCGGTCAGCATGAGGCCATCGCCCAGCCTCTTAAGAAATGAAGAGGACATTTTATCGTTGTGGTGGACGAAGTGCACTTTACGATGCGGTGATGCGGATTAGAGCTGTGCACGGGCCGTATTTCCGAGCCCGAGCCCGGCCCGGGCCCGCCGACTTTGGCGAAGGCCCGCCCGAGCCCAACGCAAAGGGCTGCGAGCCCGCCCGGCCCGGCCCGACGTACGAAAACACAATCCTGGGCCCGGCCCGGCCCGGCCCGGCTTTTCGAAGGATCGCTGAGATAACAAAACATCGTTTTCCCGGTAATTTGGCATTTTATTGAGCATATCAAATATGATCAAACGACACACGACAAACAGTCTCTATTACACAGATTACAAATTACGAGTAGACGGCCTCATGCCAGCAACAATGGAATTCGCTCGCCAAAGCCGCCACGTGTATGGGGTATGCCCATGCAAGCGTCAGCTTGCACGAAGGCGATCTACGTCGGGTCGCTCGTCGCTGTCGCGTGCATTTTCACTCATATGGTATTTGGCCTTAAATCTAACACGAACAGTCGCGTGGCGCCGTCACTAGCTCAGGTGGTGTTACTTCTTTGTTTGTCGGAGTGCAACAGAGGCAGTGCTTTACCTGCTCCCCTTTTGTTTAACGTAGCGAATGGAAAGGAAAAGCGGTAAAGGGCGGTCTCGGAAAGGGCGCTGTATGCGTGCTGGAAAACAATTCCCGCTCATGCTCAATATTTCGGGCTTGAGTCGGGCTTTGCGCCGGGCCCGAGCCCGGCCCGATAAAACTCCAAGTAGGCCGAGCCCGGCCCGGGCCCGAGGAGAAAATATGTCGGCCCGCCCGAGCCCGGCCCGCGGGCCGGGTCGGGCTCGGGCTTTCGGGCTACCCGGAGCCCGTGCACACCTCTAATGTGGATATCATATGTAACTTTCGTTAATATATTCCTCCGGGGTCGAGCAATGCTTCAATATAGCTTGCTGAATCATAGGAATACAAACGTAATGTTTATTAGGCTGCTAGAAAATTGGAGCCAACACTGGAACTACAGACGTCAATCTGATATGACGTCCGTATCGTAGGAGTACACATCGTAGGAGTATCATGTAGTGTTTATTGCTTTCTTGTAAAATTAGATAGCCAGCACCACAACCACAATTGAAGTTGCACCGATATTACACCTGCGTAGGCTGTTTTTCCAAACCCATTTATAGACCTGGCGAGGCTCAGTGGTAGAATACCTGATTACCACGCAGAATGCTTGGGTTCGATTCCTGCTGAGATCCTAATTTTCATTATTTCCATTCGTTGAGTCAACGCTGCCGATGTTGGTTTTACTTAACTCTTTAGCATTTAAGTTACCAATGTCTGTTCTCGCCGTTCCTGGGTAGACATAAACTGTCAATCACCTGTGGCGCATACACGTACACCGCGGCCCGTCGTAAACGGGTATGTGCCACACGTGTCTAGTGGAAAGGGTTTGACGACGTACGCGACAGGATGTTAACGTTATTTATGTCATGACCCGGCAGTCATATTCGTCAAATCCTCTTACCCTCCCATGCAAATTTTGGTCTACACCAAGTTAAGGAGGCGATCATGAGAGCACCGAGACGTAGGCGGCTAGATAGATAGATAGATAGATAGATAGATAGATAGATAGATAGATAGATAGATAGATAGATAGATAGATAGATACGTAGATAGAAACGCTCAAAGTGCCAGAGGTTCGCTAAGAAATGCTTCGCATTTAAAAAATTCCACAGCATATCCACGGGGTGAATGATGATGAGTGGGGCGAAGCTCTCGTACGGCAGGATCTTGGCGGCGGCGTCGCGCAGCTTCACGCCCAGTACATCATCAACGACGTGAGATCGGGCCGGTTTATACTAAAGGGTCGATGAGAGTCATGGCGACTTGCAGCTCACTTTAATTTTACATGTACACTGTGAATTTTTATTGTTTAATCACGCAAAGGAGAAATCTCACCAGGCACTACCTTGGAGGTAAACAATGGCTGCTAATGGGGAATGAGAGACAGAAGAAGTCGGCTTTTAGCTAACACTTACACTTCTACTTCTACTAACCTTTCCTACTGGAACATGCCAATGGCTGCTAATGGGGAACGAGAGACAGAACAAGTCGGCTTTTAGTTAACGCGCACGCTGCGAATTTTTTATTGTTCAACAACGCACAGGAGAAATCTCCCACCGGCACCACCTTGGAGGTCAAGATCTGGTACTAGCGTTAAGACTGGTTACGCACTACGACGGGGGCGAACGGGTGCCGAGCTTCGCCCCCAAAAAAATGCCCCCACCTCCCTGAAGGGAATCGTGAGGAAGTGCTTCGCCGCTCCTTCTCTCGCCGTTCGCTCTCTCTTCTCCCCGCGCCACCGCCTCAATGCAGTGCGTTTGAAACGCGTTTGTAGCGTTTGTGCTGCCTTGGCACAGCCTGAAAACAGCGCGTTCTAAACGCGTTTGTGCTGCATTGAAGGCGGTGGCAACATCCATGAGGTGATTACGAACGCACGTAGGAAGCGTACGTTGAAAGAGGCGCCCAAAAGGGAGACACTTGAGCGCGTCGATGTGTCCAGCTTTACGCCTTTAAAATTACTACGCCGTGTACTCTCGGCGCAAGAAATGCATTCGCATTTCCTCATGCTTCCCTTCGGGGAGGTGGGGGATTTTTAGGGGTGAAGCTCCTTAAGGCGGCACCCGTTTGTCCCTCGTAGCAGGGCCGTAGCCAGAAATTTTTTCGGGGGGGGGGGGGGGGGTTCACCCATACTTTATGTATGTTTCGTGCGTGCGTTTGTATGTGTGCGTGCCTATATACGCAAGCAAAACTGAAAAATTTCGGGGGGGGTTTGAACCCCCCCAACCCCCCCCTTGGCTACGCCCCTGCCTCGTAGTAGTGCGTAACCAGTCGTAACGCTAGTACCAGATCTTGACCTCCAAGGTGGTGCCGGTGGGAGATTTTTCCTCTGCGTTGTTGAACAATAAAAAATTCGCAGCGTACGCGTTAACTAAAAGACGAATTCTTCTGTCTCTCATTCCCCATTAGCTGCCATCGGCATGTTCCAGTAGGAAACGTTAGTAGAAGTAAAAGTGTAAGTGTTAGCTAAAAGCCGACTTCTTCTGTGTCTCATTCCCATTAGTAGCCATTGTTTACCTCTAAGGTAGTGCCTGGTGAGATTTCTCCTGTGCATGATTAAACAATAAAAATTTTGTTCAAAACGCCGTTGATTGATGAAATAAACCAACGAAAGACGCCAGATGTTTTGTAAAAGAAAACGAAAGAACGCCAGATGTTTCTAAAGCAAAACAAAAAGACGCCAGCTGCTTAACGAAAGACGCCAGATGTTTTCTAAAGCAATGGTTTTCTAAACAATGAAAATTCACAGCGTACATGTAAAATTAAAGTGAGCTGCAAGTAGTAACTCATCGAACCTTTAGTATAAACGCGCCCGATCTCACGTCGGTGATGATGTATTGGGCAGAATTCACGGAAGATGCACAGTTTACCGATGAACCTCCGCAGCTTCGCCCACTCATCATCATTCACTCCGTGGATATGCTGTGATTTTTTTTTTATGCAGCGTCACGCTTCTTACTGATTTGCCGGGCAGGCACACAATCACTATTTCGAAACGTGTATTTATAACAGTCGTAGTGTATTTTGTGATGGACAGAGGCTTCGAGCTATTTATTCTGAAGACGTAAAAAAAAACGTTAGTGTTCCAAATATATATTTTGCTTCCCCGCATAGAACAGAGTTTTCTTTAAAATGTTAAGTTGAACACCAGTGAATATATATCACACTGAGTTTGACGTGGGCACAGCCACTCTCCGAATACGTTCCAAGTAAATATAATTCGCGGACTGATAGGCTGCTATCTGTGGACCGAAGTATTTACCGTAAAATGATTATTGAAATCTTATTAGTGCCGCGTTAATAAGTTGATTACCCATCTAAATTTTTAGTGTTATGACACGGTTGAACTATTAAATTTTTGCCCTTTCCACAGGTGTTCAAATATTTCTAGAATTATTTGCCTGTTTGTTTTGGTTAATTTGTAGGCTCCATTCGTTAACCGTATTCCGTGTGAAAGTAAACTGGTGCTCGCATTTTTCTCTTCTCAAGGACACTGACAATATGCGAGTCAGACTTCTTCTGTCATAGATTAATCTGGCCCCAAGTTATGCGGCTAGCGATAGCCTCATAAAGGCAGGCACGCGTTAAGAGTAGAATAAAGAGAGGTGTTTTTGTTCACACTTAGATTGCCGTATTTATCCGCCAGTGGCTAAATCAATGCCGTCATCCCGTTCTTGTTCCTAGTAGCCTAGTCTGCACTCTTAAGGGAAGTTGCTTAAGACCAGCAAAGTCGTGGTAGCAAGCAGTCGTGATCTCTTCATTACGCTGAAGCAGCTTTTTTTCCACCTACTTGGGCAGGCTTCTGCTGACGTTAGAAGTCTTCTGCAAGGAAACAGCGTGGAAGGCAACACATCCGAAGCTGTTGCTCGTGTGCTTATACTTCCTCTTTCAGCGCAACGTACTTTGTTCTTTAATGAGAAAGACATGATGACACGAAGAAAGAAGAGAGCAAAAGTACTAGACAGCCAGACAGATGGAATATCAGCTCTGCGGAAGCCGGCAACGTGAAGTATCGCATCCGGAAAAAAAAATAATAAGGTTTGAGAACGGTGAGCAGTGGCGCCCTGTACTATCGCATTCACTCGCCCGCTACGAGCATTGGCCGGCACCGGCTAATTTTGGCCAGATTGTAGCTACTCTCGGGTAATGATAGTTAACTTAGCATTCACCAACGCTTATTCACTTAAGACCGAAATGGCCGATAGCGCCGAGTGCAACGACTACACTGTCGAAGAAACTATTCAGCACCTCCTGTGCTACTGCCCGCCTTTCGCAAACGGGAGGCTTCACCTCCCTACAGCTTTACATCGGCTGGACGGAAACGCCTTCCCCGTCGACAAGACCTTAGGACCATGGGACTGTGAGTCACACTTCAGAAAAGCAACGTAATCGCTGCTACGATTTCTTGAGGATACCGGACGGATATACCATCTGTGATGTCAAGCGCGAAGCTGTTGTTACGTCGGCGACAACACTAGTGAGCTTCCTCTTTTCTAACTTTTTTTTGCCTTCCCCAGCAGGGGCGTAGCCACGTTAGGGCACCCCGGGCCCGTGCCCCCCCCCCCCCCCCCCCCCCCGAAATTTTTTTTTTGCCATAGCATACAGAGCAGAAAATGACACTCGACCACATCTGCCTGCTCGTCCCCACTACAGATCAAGGAGGTGCCCCCCCCCCCGAAAAAAATTTCTGCCTACGCCCCTGTTCCCCAGTGTAGGCTAGCCTACCGGGTTCAGCCCCGGGCTACCTCCATATCTTTCTGTCATCCGTCATCTTCTCCTTAGGTTAATCCTAGCTAATGTTGGCTAAAAATGGCATGTGCTGGCTAATGTTGTGTCATGTCTACTAATGTAGGCCACTCGCTGTTATCTAACATTGGCTCTTGAACACACTGACGTAACATTGGTATCTAACAATAACGTTGACCATTCTGCACCAACGCTTGCGTCGCTTCTGGCTGCACCTCTTTTGCCTTTTCGTCTGCGTATACGTTTGGCCCGACCACCATCCTGTCACTCCCCTGACAAAGTGTGGTATCACTGAACGTAAAGACTAAGGCGTAACAGAATCAGGTGAAACAGCTCAACTGTCTATGCAGACTGACCTCCGCTTTCAGAAAGTGGTCGTGCGATCCCCCCACGTCCACTCCGGCATCGCTCTCGAGGTGTGCGAGACAGATTGGACAGATGCAATATCCACCACCCCACACCAGACTAAACAAGAGACAGCAGGTTGCCTGGAGACAACTACAGACACACACGTATTCGAATCCGGTGATCCTTCGCCCCTGCTACCCAGATATTTATACATCCGACGACGAGTGTAAAGCGTGCGGAGCTAGAGCGACGCTGCAGCACATGCTGCAGCGTCGCTCTAGAAGTGCACCGGTAGTGAGCAGCAGTCCACTATCGAACCGTGTTGACATGGCAGTCTCGAACCGCGAGGCGCGATGTGAGGCGGCTCTGCTCAGCCACGACCTCGCCGATCAACTGTGGGCTGTCCGGCACGCCCAGGAAGCCGCCTGGGTCCGAGGACCTGAGGCCGTCACCTAGGCCAGAGTGCTTGTAGCCCCACCTCGCTCAATGATGCCGGACATGCTTTAATAAGTTTGTACTCACTCACTCCGTGCTTGAAATAAGCCTAAAACTTGGAAGTCGCAATTTGTCAAGTCAGAATGAAGTAACGCATAACATGAACATACTGAAGACGCCTCATTGCGTTTCATTGGGTGCGTTTTATAGAAGCGTTGCAATGACGTTACGCGTTCAAGTCAATCGTGGCCTAATTTAATAAGCATTTAAGAATATGGGGGTTAGACAGCTCATGCATATAAATGTACTATACGTGCAAAGTAACACACTGATAAAGGCAAGCTTTAGTGGGCGTAAAAGAAAACGTTGCTGAGATAGACAGGTGCAGCAACTTGATGTATTCAGGCGAACGCTTTAGATGCCTCATCAAACGCCAAATTGGCCGTCAGCATCCCGCGGCGTTTGGCCAACACGAGTGATGCAAAAAATCATCACGTGATGTCGTGTGATGACGCCATGCGATGACGCCACATATGACCAAAATTTGTTATGTTATTACGACCACATAACGTGCCGTGTCATGACGACGTCATCACGTGACATCGTAGCTTGTTCAAAGGTGGGCCGATAACGGAGGCAGCACAAAACCAGGTTAGCTCGTGCAGAAAGCTTGCAATGCCTCGGATCCTGGAGGCAGTGCAAAACACCGTTAGCTGCAGAAAGCTTTCGGAGGCGGGCGGGGAAGTATCAATATGTCGAGTAAGAAAAAAATGACTTTCGCCTTCGAGTAGCCTTGGGCGAATGCACAATGCACCCTGTGAGTCTTTTCTATAGGCACCGTACAGTCGAGTTTTCCAGGGCGACTGCAGCGCCAGAACGCAAAACGTAGCGGACAAAAAACGCAATAATGAGACGGGGTTGCTCAAAATGGAACGCGATGTGCGCGTCTCCCTCTCTGAATGAGTGGGCGGACTGCGGCCGGGATACATGGGGGACGCGTTCACGCGTCTGTTTTCTGCGTGCCCCTAACGGCCAATGCCAGCGAACTTGGGACGGGCCAGTGCGAGCAACGCAGCTCCCTCTGGTCAGTGTACGGTGCCTATACTTAGCAGTTCACATATACTTGCTACATGTGTAGGGTCACACTTCACTGCTTCGCAGTGTGGGGCGTCACTTACGCATTTATCAACAGTTACATAAAGTCACAACAACGCACTCGCCATCAACACAAAGAAAGGGGGAGGGCCTTGCCATATTTGGTCTCGCCCTCTGCTCGACAATGACTTAGCACTAGGAATGCTTGTTTCCCATCTCGCCTCGGGAAGACATACATCCCCCATGCTCTTGTGGTCTGGACGTCCATTGGTTTACGTTTCTTCATTGCTTGTACGCCTACGATGGACGAAGCAAGAACGACCTACACTCCATCCTCGATCAGTGTGGACTTGAGAGAAATTGATTCGGTGCACTACGGCATCACGTAAGTCTGCTGCAAAATGTTATTCCGCGCTTTCGTATCACACATGTTCCTTTTATTGAATAATAATGGCAGGCTGCCAGTAAGTCTGTCAAAGTAACATTTCTCCAATGAAGGCTCTATGCGAATAATTGTAGCTGTGGTAGAATGATCCTTTTTTCTTTTCCTGCTTCTTAGAATACGTCGTACTTACGGGCATAAAACAAGGAGGTTAAACAACACATTGTTTTTTAATCCTCCTTGGCATAAAATACCGCACGTTTTGTCATATCGCGATGGAACATCGCTTTAAAAAAAAAAACATTCGAATTTGATTACAGGTCGCGTCAAATCGGCCTCGGTGGCATAGTGGCTACGGCGTGGTACTGCAAAGCACGAGGTCGAGAGTTCGATTCCCTGCCGTGGCGGTCAGATTTCTATAATGCGGAAATACAAAACGCTCTCGTATACCTAAATGTAGCTGCGCGCCAGTAATAAGTAGTTGTAGTAGCTACAATAAGCAATTACCTCGTGTATAAAACAACCTCGGAAACTACGAGGACGGGACGAGTACGCAGGACTGACGTTTTGCGAGCGTTTTCATAAGTTAAAACTGAAAGCTAGTTGGAATTCTATTTTCATACGTACCACTTGACCTTAGGGCGAAAGGCAAATAATTTGACATCGGGACACGTACTTGCATGTTTCGGAAGCAAATGTTCATTTAGTGTTTTGTCGGCACTCAAGGAGGCTTTCTTATGATATCTTTTGACTAAAAGCGACAAGAAATGGTATTCTTCTTTGGACCGCATGCCGAGAAAAAGAATTCCTTCTTAAGAAAACTATCAGGCTACATCGACAAGTAGCAATACCTCACAATTAACGCACTGAATGCTCCACATGTGCTTTTTGCAACTCGCCATAACAATATTCGCGCAGAGGGAGAAAGTGCAAGTCCCTTTAGCTAACGCCAGGGTCATTCAGTGCTGCTAACACTAAGGAGCGCACAGGCGAAGGCCCGTGCTCTCAGGAGACTTTAATGAAATTACTGACTTTAGGTGCCATGCGTGCTGACACAGCCGACGCCGGAAGATGGATCTTTTCACTTATGAGTAGCGCTCCGTGTTTTCGGATAAATCCGAAAAATCCGATAAACACTCGCCGGTAAAATTTATGACAATACGGATTTATCCGATAAACTCCGATTTTAAAAGGGCATTTTCAAAGCTGAGAATCATCACTCGAAAGGAGCGCACTTCCATCAGCGGCAGCAACCTCGTAAAATATGCTTGCATTATTACAACCAGCTCTACAGTTGTAATACGAAAAAACGTAGGTGTTTTGTATTCAAGCATTTGTGCTTGTATGTATATGTTCTTGTGCCTTCAAACCTTCTACACATCTAAAATACACTTGGTGTGTTCGTATGTTTTCGGGTTCAGATATCATTTCATCCAAAACTTCGGAGTATTGAGAATAATAGTAATAATAGGTCCCTTATTTTTCATCAAAACGATGAGGGAGGCTGGGAGACAAAGCTGAGAAGCAGCTTGACTAGCTCCTGTCCCCTCAAAGATACATTTTGGCAAGTTTACAGCAGTGCACATCAACAGTTTTATTAACAGGGTAAGTGAACAGGAAGTGAGAAAAATTAAAAGATGGAAAAAAAGGATTATCAGCAACAATACAACGCCTTTTCATTGAAAATAAAATTAATAAGAACACATTGCAACAACTTATAATGCAAAATTAAACACCTAATTTCGGAGAATATGAGATTTACGTGAAATAAACTCCGATGAACGCCGAATTTCCTCCTGGAAAGTAAACACCGAAAAACACCCTCCAAATTTCAAGAAAAATAAACTCCTAAAACACGGAGCCCTACTGATGAGCCTTTTAAGGCATTCAGCTCAATAACACGACCAGTCTCCTTTCAAGGTATACATACTTAATTCCGTAGATACATTCACTTCGAAGCAAGGAACGCCAGAATAGCTGTCTGAGGTTGGCTATTCTGTTTTGCCTCGAAACCCTTTAGCCATAAGCCGACCTTTGCACCTTCGGTCGGTTGGAATCGTCTGTTCATTTTTGTTCCTGGAGGGTGGGGGGGGGGGGGGGGCGGGAGGGACAGCACTACGCCTCCGATGCAATACGCGCTTCTCTTTGTTGCTGTAGCCTTCTGAAACCGAATGCACTGCGATGTAATTTCGACGCCAAGACTTGACAAACTGCCTCAATATGCGCGTCGAAATGGAACTCTGTGTGACCGAGCCGGCACGACACAGTATTGCATTGACCGAATGCCTCTTCGTCGTGTGTCGTGCGCGGGGTAACTTAGCCGTTGTTAAATACATGGACAACGGCGCCAATGGTTGAAAGGCGGGAAAGAGGCATTCTAGCGCCTAGTGGAGCAAGAACGTAAGCTGTTAGAATGACAAAAGAAAAATTAATCCTCCTTGACACCTGCTATTTATTTTTATTCTATTTTATAGCAAGAGCCTTTCTTAAAATCATGACTTTAATATATTTGATATTGTGTTAGATGAAAAGACGAATGTTTCTATAGGAAGAGTCGACGATTATTATTGGCGATTCTGATTGTCTGAAATACTGAAAAGAGACTGAAAGAAAACCCATACAGAAATCATGGGCTATTACGAAGGTGATGTAGGGTAGCAATGGGGTAATGTTGCATTGAATAGCTCGGCGACTGATGCAATAGGTTTTTTACGTTGTATGCATTGATGTGCGCGTTCTCCGCGTTAGGGTGAGGATATCTTCGGCGTCTACTACGGCGCGGCTGCCGTATTTGTGTTGCTCCTGGCCCGCGGCATGACGTCATCGGCTAGGTAGAGCTTCGTCACCTGCGTGAAGTGCGTGTGGGGCAGACGAAACAGTTGCTCACCTGTTGTGTGTGTGCCCAATGCTTCAAGCACAACGAGCTGCCTTGCTCGCCGCACTCCGTCGCCAGGGTATTCCCGCGGCTGCACAGAGGGACCTCCTATTCCCTGCACAGCACCACACCCAGGTTTTCAAGGCGGTTCTTAGCTTCCTTGAGGACACTGGACTGGCCAACCGGTTATAGTAACCGCCCGCCGCTTCCTCGGTCATGGACAGCATTCCTCCTCTCTTCCCTCTTCTCATCTTTATCTCCCTTTCCCGCTTTCCCCTACAGGCGCTGAGCAGTGCTCCCAATTAGGGTTGCAGAAGTTGCACCTCTCCTCCTCCGTATTTGTGCTCACGGCGTCTCACCGCTCTACGATGCTGCCGCTGAGAGGCGCGGGACGCTGGCCAAAAAATGGCGCCGTGGCGGCATCACCCCCTTCAAAGAATGGCAACATCCTAAGGTGGGCGCACGCACTACTATTCACATGTAGCGTAATGCCATCTCTCGATTAGTGTCCACGATACTGCAGTCTGTTTTGTCATTTTCGTTAACACATGTCTTGTAACCAAATGTTATGTTGAATTGTTGTTAACGTTAATCGTATGATCTAATACATTTTTCTAAAGACACAGCTACCGGTACTGTACAGGGCAGCTGCATGGAGCTCTTCCATAGCAGCGTACAAGTGACTGTAAATCGTTTACCTTTCTTGTGAACACTCCCATGAGAATGCGAATTTCTATGCCGCCCACTAGTTATCTTAGTGTCCTACATGTACAGACGAGTCCACTGTTAAAAGGAACACTTACGTGCATGGTACGTCCAGGTTTTGCTCCCTTGCAAAAGCAGAGTGGCTTAGATTTGTATAAGACTACCGGTGGTCGACAGTTCTGACTCCTTTTGGCAGACTATTGCCGTGCAACGACAATGTTTCCACGTCCACTTGCAGTTAGGGGGCCAACAGTATGAAAAGTGATGATTAGGGTGTTCCCTTTAACAGTCGACCATACTGTACGTCAGATGCGACATGTGTAATGAAATCCGTAGGCATTTCTGCACAGCAGTGCTGCCCCAAGGCACGAGCAGAGAGCCAGATTTATATACAACGCGCGTATGCTTTTGCTACACAAGAAAACGGTGCGCTGGCGCAAGTCCCATTTTTGTAGTGACTATAGTAACTGTCAGAAACACCGGCAACATACCCACCGATACCGTAAATATTATAAGAAGATTAAGGACTTCCGAAAAAACTGGTTGATCCGGTCTTACGAGAAATTACGTCGTCTATTCATCTCTTACTTGTTACATCGACGGAACAACTAAGTCTTCTTGCCTTCATTGAAACATGAACTAAAAACGCATTCCTAAAGTCTTAGTCGCAAATTTACTGGCGCTTCACTATGCGCAGCGAGGGCGGGGAGGGATTATAGGCTGAGTACTCAGGGACACGGCCCTGGCACGCAGCCTAATCCACCGAAATTTATGACTGCACATTAGCGAAAGCCTTTCTAAGTTTCTGTCTCGTCGTAAGGAAAAACTGTATGTGAAGGCAAGAAATGTAAAAGGGTTATTACATTCGCAGCGCGCAGATTCAAGAACGAACTCCGTGGCTTTCGAATAATCTAGATAAGTTATCTGGTTGACCAGGGTAGAAATGTAGAATAGTAAACACATAACCATAACGTTTCCAGGGAACTCTCCTTTTAATAGCTAAGAAGTCAATCGTTCGAGGATATCTTTATGCACTCGAAACACTACTTAGAGAAATAAAAGCCACCTCTGCTTTCCAATTAATCCAGTTAGAATAAACATACGCCCAGCAAAATAGCGAAAAATATTGTGCACCTTCCGCATTTGTAACCCCAGATGGCCTGTACCAATTTAAGGTCATGCCGTTTGGGCTTTGCAATGCTCCCGCCACCTTTGAGCGGATGATGGATTCCCTTCTACGCGGCTTCAAGTGGTCAACATGCTTGTGCTACCTGGACAATGTCATCGTTTTTTCACCAACATTCGCAAGCCATTTTGAGCGGCTCTCCACTATTCTCGAGGTATTCCGCAATGCTGGTCTACAGTTGAACTCCTCCAAATGCCGTTTTGGCCGTCGTGAAATAACTGTACTGGGTCACCTCGTTAACGCAGCTGGCGTCCAGCCTGATCCCGACAAAATTCGCGCAGTGACACAATTTCCCATACCCTGTTCGGCTAAAGATGTCCGCAGCTTTCTCGGGTTGTGTTCCTATTTCCGCCGCTTCATCCGGAATTTTGCCGATATTGCGCGTCCTCTCACAGAACTACTCAAGAAAGACGTCAGCTTTACTTGGGGTTCGCCTCAGGCTGCTGCGTTTTCGGCGCTCGTTACAGCCCTCACAACTACTCCAGTATTAGCCCACTTTGATCCCACCGCCCCGACAGAGGTTCGCACCGACGCTAGTGGCCATGGGATTGGTGCTGTTCTGGCTCAGCGTCAACAAGGACGAGACTGCGTCATCGCCTACGCCAGCCGACTGTTGTCCACGGCGGAGAAGAACTATTCAATCACCGAAAGAGAGTGCCTTGCTCTAGTTTGGGCAGTTGCTAAGTTTCGCCCATACCTGTACGGCCGCAGCTTTACTGTTGTAACTGACCATCACGCCCTGTGCTGGCTCTCTTCGCTCAAAGATCCCACGGGCCGCCTCGGTCGTTGGTCTCTCCGCCTTCAAGAATACACCTTCTCGGTGGTTTACAAATCCGGCCAACTCCATCAGGACGCCGATTGTCTGTCACGGTACCCAGTGGATCCACCCGACACCGCAGAGGGACCCGCTGAGTCTGGGGTATTCTCAATATCAGACTTCCTCGATATAGGTTGTGAGCAACGCCGCGACTCGGTTTTACGTCCCATCATTGACAGTCTGAGTTCCGGAACTCCAAGCAGTTCTCTAAACTTGTACTGCCTTCACGACGGTGTTCTATACCGCCACAATATGCGCCCCCACGGCCCTGAACGCCTTCTCGTCGTGCCTTCCCACTTGCGGGCAGATGTTCTTCGCCAGCTCCATGATGAACCTACCGCCGGTCACCTTGGAGTTACACGCACTTACGATCGCGTCCGGCGCCGTTTCTTCTGGCCAGGCCTCTATCGCTCCGTGCAAAAGTACGTCAGCAGCTGCGACCTCTGTCAACGTCGAAAACGACCAACAATGCTTCCAGCCGGCCACCTTCAGCCTATTGACATCCCCGCCGAACCGTTCTACCGCGTCGGGCTCGACCTCCTCGGACCATTCCCCACTTCTGCGTCCGGGAACAAGTGGGTCGCCGTAGCGACTGACTACGCCACACGTTACGCCATTACCCGCGCTCTTCCCACCAGCTGCGCAACTGATGTCGCCGACTTTCTACTGCATGACATCATCTTGCATCACGGTGCTCCTCGCCAGCTTCTCACCGACCAAGGCCGATACTTCTTGTCCCGCGTCATCCAGGACATTGTTCGTTCTTGTTCTATAAACCACAAGTTCACAACGGCATACCACCCGCAAACTAATGGGCTTACGGAGCGCCTGAACCGCACTGTCACCGACATGTTGTCGATGTACGCTTCTGCCGACCACCGCGACTGGGACGCAACGTTACCCTACGTCACATTCGCTTACAACTCCTCCAGGCATGACACCACAGGTTATTCCCCGTTTTATCTTCTGTATGGACGTGAGCCGTCCCTCCCTCTTGACACGCTGCTTCCCACTGGCTCAAACTCGCCTGTCACATACGTTCTCGATGCCATTGCCCGAGCCGACACAGCACGACAGATTGCCCGAGAGCGCCTCACAGCATCTCAGGCCTCTCAAAAAGACCTGTATGATCGCCGACACCGAGATGTCTCTTATGAACCCGGTTCACTTGTCCTATTGTGGACCCCATGTCGTCGCATCGGTCTCTCAGAAAAGTTGTTATTTCGCTATGACGGACCATACAAAGTCCTGCGGAAGGTCACTGACCTCACGTATGAAATACAGCGAGTCGCCGATTCCGTGCAGTCAACGCCGACGCCATCCACTGTTGTGCACGTCGTAAGACTGAAACCATATGTGCCGTCCACCTCACTACTTCCGTGACCAGCGCCGGGTCGGCGCTTTTACGCCGCGGGGTAGTGTCACATGGTAGCAGTGGGCCAGTGGCACAAGGTAGTAGTGGGGCCCACTCTGGAAGAGGAACAACGACGAAGTGCTGAAGGGACAGGCTCCGGTCCGCCATTGTCTCAGCGTCTATTTCTGCTTGTATATATTTGTAAATATACGTTTTCTCGTAACATTATGTACAAAAAAATGACAAATACAAGCAACGACGCAGCTCTATACCATTTTCTATGCGCGGACACAATACAACGCAGTATTTTTTTTTGTCTTTTTACTTTGAACAATCCTCAGACCGTAACATATCCTACGTGCACGTTTTACTGCCAAGTAAGGAAAAAAAACGTGCACACAAAAAACAAATAACAAGAAATGCCTCTTATCAAATTTGGCAGAGAAAAGAAACGTGGAAATAGTGTGCCGGTGGGACAGCCTTTCTTATGGCTGTCTTCATACATACAGAAAAATACTGGGATGAACATAGGGCAAGGAAAGAGCCACCAAGAGGCCGAAACAAATTCCCAAGCAACCAAGCATAAAGAGTTCGGAAGAAGTGGGCAATGTAGGGGAAGACACGGGCGCTTCTTCTACGCAAAAACAAACCATTGGTGTCGCTGGGACAGAACCGTGTTAATGTTCCCTTGCATCGCCACGCAACAAATTCTGGGCAGCAGGTGTTTCGGTAGGCAGAATGGACTGCAGCGCATGTTTCTACATGAAAATGGCCCCGTGGTCTCAGTTTATACAGAAGCTCAGCTATACCTGTGACCACCTCTCCATTCTCCTGTTACCATAGCTCAACACATTAAAGTCCTGGAATTTTCAGTCTTTGTTTCTGTATCGCTCCGCTTTTGTTACGAATCGTTGTCATTCAGTTTCGCATCTCCATTAACCCAGGAACTTGCGCAAATAACCCGGGCGAAACCTATATCCGCGAGCTCCTCCACAACACACCATTGGGCGAGTGCTTTCTATAGTAATGCAAGTGACTTATGCCAAGCTATCCAATAGACCATACACCCTCCGAAAAAAAAAAGAAAACGTTGCCTGTTACTCCTTTTGGTAGCCCTGAATTGCACCATATGTAACTCTCTTTCAAGATACTCTCTTTTGGAGAGTCGTGCCTCCTTCGAATCTCCGAATATAGTTCAATGCCCTCCTAAAGAGTGTTAACGTGTATCCTTGAATAGAATTATATATATGGCAAGTCAGGACTCCCAGAAAAGTGTAGCGGTCATTTATTCATTTTTTTAAGTGTAGCCTTAGTCATAATTTATTCCACGCCAACAGGCGCTCGCGTTGCGCTGTACAGGCAACTGTCGCGCTCCAATATTTCTGAAGACGGGAAGACAACGTTAAAATTCTACGGTGTCTCTCACAATATCTTTAAGCAGACTTGAAGGCGAAAGCCTTGCGCCCATGTATCGAAGATTGGCACTTGCTCGTATTTCGCTTTATCTGTAAGCGTCGTCCTTAGACCCGCTTTCCATTATACGGTCCTCCCATCGGGCCCCTGCTAAATGCCGTCTGCAAACGCGTAGCGTTTTTTAGATGCGAAGCATCTTATAGCGGAGTTCAAACCGGTGGTGGCGGTGGTGGTGGTGGTGTGCGGCGTGACCACCCTTACTGCGGATGCGCATACCCTCTCCACACACCTCCTCTCCACTCCCCTCTCCCCTTCCACTCTCCCCTTTCCCCCTCTCCACTTTTCTTCTGAAACGTGGGCTAGACATGCCGAAATTCTCTCCGGCGCAACGCCGCGATGAGCGCCAGCGCATGCGCATCCCCTCCTCCTCTCTCTCCTCTCCTACGCTACCCCCTCTCGCGCGCCTGTGGACCGCCTTCCCCGCTCACCCTGTGAGAATTAACGGTCAGGCTAGAGGGAAGACAAGACGCCCGTAGTGTTCCTCTTCGCGTTCCACGACGCGAGGTCGGTAGCATGCCCAGCGAACGCCAACGGAACGCGATTGTGCACGTGCTCCGGCGTCACATCGCCTGATGGTCCCCTTTAGCACGAAATGGTGTAATTTTTTTTGTTCTGTTTTGTTATACACATGCTGGCGCCGCTTTCTCTAGGAAAACTTTCCATGACGTCTACAGCGCCCCTATCGCATGATTTCGTGTGCAGTTTGTCTTGACGCCTGATTTAAGGCGTTCATGTAAGGCTTTCACCTTAATAATAAGGAGCACGTTAGCAAGGACGGTCCAACTAAAACCGCAAGTGAACGCAGCAACAAATGCCGGATATCCAAGCGAGCTGCAAACTCTTTGACATAACAAGAGACAGGAAGAAAGCAGGGCTGAGGTTGACATTTTCTCCATTCTTTCAATAGGCGCCGTGACGATTCTTGTCTCGCCGGAACAGCGGGACAGAACTCACTGACCACAGCTGTTGCGACACCTCGAAAAAGAAGCAAATGAAATAAGAATGTGAACGGCAGAGACATCACCTATAGCTCTTCACTAAAGGCAGGGCATGAACGTTGCGATGGTCATGTAGGGAATTAACGCAGTAACAGGTGGCCTCTCTTGGAGGTGGAGAGAAGTTACGCATTAAGAGCTGTAGGTGCCTTATGTGCAGGCCCGTAGCCAGAGGGGGGGAGGGAGTGCTAGGCCCCCCCCCGCAATTTTGGTGAAGTGTTTTCACCAAAAATAAATAATAAAAATAGGTGTTTTTCTGAAAAGTCAGGGTTTTCAGCAAGTGCCCCCCCCCCCCCCTCCCCCCGAAAAAAAAGTCCTGGCTACGGACCTGCTTATGTGGACGTGTTCTTAGCGGCCGAGCTCGTGTATCGCTTTTTCTGGGGTCCATTACTCTCGTCGGCCATGTTTGTTACGCCATTTGGCCCTTATCGTATCGCTCAAATAATGGTATACGAAGGTCCTATAGTGACTGTCTTGGGGCTTCGGTAGCGATTTCAAATGTATTTGTATCCGGTTCGCTTAACATGGACAGGTGCATACGAGGTCATAAAAAAGCAAAAACGCACAAAAAAGCCGCAGTAACAGCTGAGAAGAAACCGTAGAGACCATAGTAAGGCAGGCCCATGCAACACTGTGTGCGCATGGTGGGCCGGTTTGCTAGTATAATCTAATAAGGCCAACCTGTCCAATGCGTAAGCTTTCGCGAAAACAATCATTCGCCGGAGAGCTTATTTGCTATATGTCTTCACCTTGTGATATGTATTTGAATACAAATAGAGAGCAATAACAGCTCCGCATCAATAAAACTTGAAGATCCACTACAAAATATTGAACGAAGCAAGAGGCAGAACCTGAACGAAGGTGGCCCCAAGACGCCAATGCTTAGAACCTGCAGTGAGTGGCAATAAGAGAAGCCGTATTCGAGATGACTCTCCAGATTGAATGACGGCAATCTGACAGCTCTAAGTTTCCGACCGTGAGGCGACAGCGGAAAGAAACAGTTTCGCTGAGGTGCGGAGTGAATACTCCCATAAAAGTGGCGACTGTGTATTCTTGCGCGCGCTCCCAGTAAACCCCGCATTCTCGTAAGAAGAGAAGCGCCGCGGAAGATGGCTCGATTCACTCGTAATCCGGGCGGAAATTCGAGTCTTAAAGGGAACAGTTTGAGTGGATTGAGAGGCAAAGCTGTTCTTAGCGCGAGCGTCCGTATAGGAATTGGCACTGGAATGCAAACAGCCGTGACCTGAGCGCGTTGTATGCGCATTCTGTTACTCAACGGCAGCGATGCTCAAGTTTATCTATTGTTGACCCGAAGATCGTGGGATCGAATCCCGGCCGCGGTGGTTGCATTTTTGATAGAGGCGAAAATGTGTGAGGCCCATGTTTTTAGATTTAGAAGAACCCGAGGTGGTCGAAATTTCCGGAGCCCTCCACTACGGCGTCTCTCATATCATGTCATGGTTTCGGGACGTTAAACCCCAGACATTATTATTATGTAATGTATATATATATATATATATATATATATATATATATATATATATATATATATATATATATATATATATATATATATATATATATTGTGGCGAAGCAATTGGTACTGTTTAACGGTTGCGTTCTCCAGCGGCTCCTAGTGGGTCGTCCTCTTGTAAACGCCGCTCGCTCTCGGAGCCCGTGCTCTGGCCTGGACTGTCGCCATAGCGAATTGTCGCGAAATATTCACCTTATTTGTATGGTCGCCCATTTGATGTCGTCACCGACCATCATGCACTATGCTGGCTGTCGTCATTGAAGGATCCCTCAGGCAGTCTCGCCCGCTGGGCACTTCGCCTGCAGGACTACGACATCCGCGTGCTTTACCGCAACGGACGCCAGCATGCTGACGCCGACGCCCTCTCGCGCTCTCCCTTGCCTGACGACAATGCCCCCTGCTCAGTATCTCACATGGCTGTTGCTTCAATCAACGTTCACACCATCGCTACCGAACAGCGCAAGGATAAATGGATCACCTCGCTGATCGACTTGCTCACTGATCCGTCGGCAACACCATCCACTCGCGCGTTGCGTCGTCAAGCCCACCATTTCGCCGTTCGTGACGACCTCCTGCACCGACGCAATTACAACGCCGACGGCCGCCAGTGGCTACTAGTCATACCCCGCAGTCTGCGTTCTGAAATATGCGAAGCCTTCCACTCTGACCCGCAATGCGCGCACTCTGGGGTATCCAAAACTTACCACCGCATACGACAACGATACTTCTGGCGTGGGATGTACCGCTACGTGCAGAAGTTCGTTCGCTCCTGCCTCGATTGCCAGCGCCGAAAACCTGCAACGCACGTGTCGCCAGCAGGTCTGCAACCATTACCTTGCCCTAACTGTCCGTTTGGGCGCGTGGGCATCGATTTTTATGGACCCCTTCCTCTGACTTCGGCTGGTAACCGCTGGGCCATCGTCGCTGTTGACCATCTAACGCGATACGCCAAAACCGCCGCCCTCCCAGCGGCTACAGCGCGCGATATTGCCTCCTTCCTACTACACAGATTCATACTGCGTCACGGTCCACCCCAAGAGCTTCTCAGCGATCGAGGCCGTGTCTTCTTATCGGAAGTCGTGGAAGCCATTCTGAAAGAGTGCCATGCTGTTCACCGCAAAACTACTGCTTACCACCCGCAGACGAATGGCCTAACCGAACGCTTTAACCGCACGCTCGGCGACATGCTGTCAATGTACGTCGCCGCCGATCACACCAATTGGGATGCCATTCTGCCCTTCGTCACCTACGCCTATAATACCGCCCCTCAGAGCACTACTGGTTTTTCACCCTTCTTCTTACTGTACGGAAGGCACCCGTCGAACACCATCGACACGATACTTCCATACAAGCCGGATCCATATGAGTGTGCGCCTATTTCTGACACAGCCAGGCTTGCTGAAGAGTGTCGCGAGCTTGCCAAGACATTTACGACGCAGGAACAAGAGCTGCAGAAGAGCATTCGCGACGGCACCACCACTTCTGAGCCCACGTTCCTCCCTGGAGCGCTCGTATGGCTCTCGGTCCCTACCACTGCAAGTGGCCTCTCTTCAAAACTGCTGCCGAAATACGAAGGCCCATACCGGGTCGTCGAGCGCACATCCCCGGTCAACTACTTGATCGAACCCATCGAACCAGCTTCGGACATGCACCGTCGAGGGCGCGACATAGTCAACGTGGAGCGCCTCAAGGCCTACTATGACCCACTCATAGTGACGAGCTGTTCGCCGGACGGCTCCCTTTTCGTACCCGGGGTAATTGTGGCGAAGCAATTGGTACTGTTTAACGGTCGCGTTCTCCAGCGGCTCCTAGTGTGTCGTCCTCTTGTAAACGCCGCTCGCTCTCGGAGCCCGTGCTCTGGCCTGGACTGTCGCCATAGCGAATTGTCGCCGAGTCCCGTCCAATAAACCGCTTAACAATATATATATATATATATATATATATATATATATATATATATATATATATATATATATATATATAACCATTCGGTGAATCATTCGTTTTCCTATTACAGTCGTTTTACAAACTACAGCGACTTTCAATCCGAGTGCCTGACTTCATCGGTGGCCTGTTATAGTCTCTGCAACCTCTTACTCCCGTATGGTACGCCATCTATGCGCACTTGCTATACAGTCTTCATGGTTATGTACGTATTTTGCGGTTATCTCGGTATAATCCGTACCTTTCTATTCGACACAGCTAGAGGCATGTCGTGCCTATCGTTTCCTTGGTTAGGTCATACAGAGGTGAGGGCTGCTGACGACGTAGCGTTGCCGCAGCACATCATGTCGCGGCTAAGTAGACGTGCGAAATTATTTGGCACACATTAGCGCATCGATGACTGGTCTCTGTGGCTTCTATGGTGAACCTCAGGAGGGCCGCCTAATCGCGTTTGTTGATGACGCGTCGTTTCAGCGTAGCGCACCCATTACTGGCGGTCGGTGCTCTGACAGGGCTTCATTTGTATCGCGTTGGAGCTGCCGACTCTATAGAGTGACGCCGCTGTGCGGCCAGGCCACTGGTCTCTAGCGGATGCCTGCTCACAGAACGGGCGCATTATGCCAAACGAAATCGGAACATTGTCAGAGTAAGAAAAGAAATGAAAAAAAAATGATGGACAAAACGAACGTTCTTACCTTTTTTTCATTAGGGACACGTGGGAAAAGATATTAAAAGGTTTAGCGGAGTTTTTATTAAATTTTGCGAAAGAAGGATTCAGCGAGAAAGTGGGGTGTGGTGTATAACGGGGTGTCGATGGCGAGAGTGCTCGGGAGTCTTGCATAACGCGCACGTATTGAACATATAAGCTCACTTGCAGTGCTTCCGCTGGCGCCGTTTCCAATTGCGGGCTCCTTTCGAAGTTTCATAATGGCGCGTGTATGTCGAAGAAGCCTTAGAAAGGATATTTTTGTTTAGCGCCTCCGGATAACAATATCTACTTACGGAGCCTAGATAGACTTACTACGTACGCACACTGACGAACGTCTACTGCATATTCATGGAGTCCCCAGAAAAACAAACAAACCTATTAAAACTGTAATATAGCAAGATGGAAGATTCAAGCTATCATGTGGCTGACATCGCATAGCTGCGACATTTCCGCTAGTGCGTTCAAAAGGAATGTCTACATTAACACGCCCCTTTTCTTGAGTTCAATATGTCTCGTCCTTTTCTCTGTCTCTTTCTTCGTAACGATGATTATTGCGACTAGACATAACGCAACGCGCGCGGAGAGGCGACGAGTTCAGGTGCGGCAGTGTGCATGCGGCTGTAGTAATGTCGGGAGATATGTATAAATCCACAAATTTTTGAAATTGTGTATTCATACCACCTTGCGTGCCTTTCTCATCTCGCGTCAAAAATGCACGCGCTCTAATGTCGATGGGCAGGTTTTGTCGCTGACTTTCGCCACCTGAATAAAAATGCATGAAGTTTCACGCGTGTTCTCAGGTTGAACTTCGTCTGTCGTTGCGCGTTCGTGGCAGTTTCCTCTTCGCTCATGAAATATTAATCAAAACTTCTTTATTCTGGCAGAGATATGCACGAGGCCGCGTGGAAAGTCGGAATACGTAGTATGCAAGTGGTTTCTAAAAAAATGTCGGGTTGTGTACATTTTTTAAAATGTCCCTCGCTGCTGTTTCTGATACAGCGAATATCTCTTTTTGTTCAGGATGACTTGCTCTTTAATGTTGTCGCCTGTTGAAGGGGCAGATGGTTCTGTAAAGTTTCGCGCTATTAGGCTTGAGGGCGTGGGTTTCATTTCCGGCCACGGCATACGCACTTATATGGGAGCAAATCGGAAACACATATATGTACTTACAGTTGACTGCACGTTAAAGCTCCCAAGGTAGTGAAAACCTATCTGCAGTCACTGACTATGACGTGACTCGTAATCGTAGTGCGGTTTGTGTAACGTAAAAATCTGACATTTTAATTTTTTTGCGAGTTAGCGAGCCCTTGACCGTGTTGTGTCAGGTATATCGAGCAGTAAATTCTGTACAGCAACAAATCGAAAACTAACCTCGAATTGCTTGTATGGAGGGATCATCAGCTCGATTGCTTGTTTGTGTTCTGCCAACTTCCCCTTCCTAAGTGAAGGGTAGCAAACCACATACAACAATGTTAACTCTCACCCTTTCACCCACTTTCTCTCGCTCTCTGTTGATTGAAATAAAAAATAAATGAAGGAGTTGTCACCATTTCTTGGCGATGGCTACTCTTTCCACTTGGTTGTTTGGACAAACAAATTAGGAAACCCCTCCAAAATATGTACATATATGCAGCCCTGCATTTGGTAAGTTCAAAAGTTCTTGTTTTTTCAGAGCGCACATACACTCGCAGTGCACACTTTCAATGTAGTTCGCTCAATATTCAATACAAATATTAGTATCCTCAAAAAAAAAAGAAGCGTTGAAGCACTTTCATTTCTTTGGGATGTATTCGTCATGGCAATTGGCCTATAGTATTTTCGCCATTGAGAACGTTCGCTCTGAGCACAGCACTCGTATGACACTTTGACTTGAGAACTTAAATTGGAAAACAGCCTGTAGCAGGGTAAGAGACAATATTCTGTTTTTAATCCTTACCTTCATTGTTTTGACATTCCTGTCGATACTCTTTGCACTGCGCTCTCAGTATTAATAATTGAGAAATAATATTGCAATAATTATTCACTTATCGAAGAATGTACGAAAGGGAGAAGATATCAGATAAAATACAGTATATATATTGAGAAAAAAGTTATCTTAATTTATAGAGCACTTCAGATGACCATCTTCAAGTTCTTATGACTTCTACGTGTGCAATGGAAGCGCGAAGGGTAGGCGAAAAACTCGAGGACTTGATACTTGCCCAACTTCACTGCGCATGTGCAGTAGATTAATGTAGGTGCGGTTAAACGGTGCAGCATGCACTGAAAACCACACGTTTTTTTTTCGTGTTTCATTCCTTCGTGATAGCAACAAGCGATGACTTTGCAGAAGCGTGGCTTGAACGGTAATTTTCATGGCCACAACGACAGTTGCTCTCTGTCTATCATGAAGGAAGAGCAAGGCGCTCACAGCTGGCGACGTCGTATCTCGACCTCTTGGCCGACATGGCTGAACTGTACCGCTCATCTCGCAAGTTAAGTCGAAGGGGTCGTAAAGGTCCTTTACGACTTTCTTGGGGCAAGCCGGTACGGAAAACCGGTGTCGCCATTAGAAGTGAGGTTCCAACACGGCACGCCTTTCCCGGTGAATTTGGCGAAGCAAAAGCTCATGTCTTCTTCAGCTGGGTTAGGTTCCCGTGGCGCTCGTAAAAGGAGACACCCTGAGAAAATTGAACTGGTTGTCATGGCCGATACTAGACGAAATACTGTAGTTTAAAGGAAACCCTGTGTGTTGCGAGAATGGCGATCTATTTTCATTTCTAATGCTAAGCGGCGCCGACTGATGTCAAGAGGATGTTCAGCTTGAAGCAGTCCTTGTTCTTCGAAACGTGTGCGGCTGCTGACTTAGCGGCAGCGGGACCGTCTTTAACGAGGAGATAGTTGAATTCTTGTTCGACATCAATGTGTATAGTTTGTTCCAAGACATGAAGAGAGGATAAAATTCGCGTAGGTAAAGAAAAAAGACATGCAATACTATTATAGCGTTGTACAGGCCAAATGGGATGAACTACTGCATAGCGCGGGCTATATACTTCAATCAGAGGCTGTCCAGAGGGCCCGTGACGTTACTGAGTGTCACCATCTCCCGGTTCCGTCATGGGCGGAGCCACCAACTTGTTTGGGGAGCCTCCGGCTCACTTTATTCATTTTCGTCAGGACTTTTTATTAAAAGTTCATGTCACTGTCACTGCCAGTGGTTGGGCAGTCCGACTAGATTCGATGTCGGCATTAAACCATGGGTATGTTTCTCTTAGGTGACGAAAAATACAATACATTGTTCTTAGATACAGCGCAAAAAACCCATCACGTAGATGAGTGAACGGGACAAGGTGTTTTTTTTTCTTTTTTGTCACAACAAACATGCGTTACATGAAAGTGTGTGCTCATGTGTGCGTTGTCGAACATCAGTGGTGCCGCTAGGGGTGTGATTTGGGCGGTTCAACCCCCTTCCCTTCCGAATTTTCTTTTTTATTTTTCATGTGTATATACGCGCACGCATACACGCACGCACGAGGATACATAAAGTCGGGCCCCTGTCGAACATGTAGATAAAGCGTTGTCTCATGAGCAGCAGCATGCATTTGTCAGCAATACGAACAATAGAAATGCGAACAGACCATCGCAATAACTCGCTTGATTCGCCTAAAAATATTTGGTTTTATTGTTTCGTTTTTGTAGGTGCCTGTTTCGTTTTAACTCGGCACCTTCCGCAGTTTCTCCAGGCGTCAATAGACGGCCTTTCTTTTTTCTCATCACGCAACCTCGAAAGCAACAAATATAAACTAATACTGTGACCCGGGTCACTTGCAAGCGAGAACACCAAAGTGTCTGCAGACACACGCGCTAAAACGATGCTGTTATAGTAAATACAACGTGCGAAAACCTCCACAAGCCGCATCAAAATAAATGAAAAACGAAGTGCTGTAGCATAATGACAAAAGAAAGTGCGCCCTAAACAGAGCTGTTTGCCACTCGGTGCTTTACTGCCAGCGTCAATAAAACTGTCCCGGCGCTGCTATGCCAGCAGCTACGCACATAAACGCCTCAGGTTGCGGCGCTTAGAAAAAAAAAATGTACGAAGTGTAGCGTCGGCGCGATTATGCTGAATACATTGTGTGTACATTCTGCAGCTGACAAAAGCCAGAACTACCGCCTCCTTTTATGGCGGTCATCGTGAACTTCGGTGGAGCTCCCGTGACATGGTTCTGCTATACCCATATAAAGGCAGTGAGCTAACTACTTTTTCCTCAAAGTGGCATTGATTGCAAAGAAAGGAATGCCCGTACGAGTAACAGGCGTAGTTATCTGAAAAAGAAAGAAAAAGCCGGCATGAATAAACCAAGTTAATCGCAGTAAAATACCGGACTTGGGGCTTCACCAGCATCTTTAATGAGTCGTGTAATTGGTCATTAATTGTTAAAGAGCAGCACTCTTTCATAACAAGCCGACAGGATGTCTGCCGTCACTCTCCGTCGGCTCCGGCGTAGTCTGGAGCAGCTCGGATCGGCGAGAATTTCTGCTACAAGAACCGCAGGGTGAGGCGAAGCAAATGCAATTGTAATCAGGCATGCGGAACTGGATTTCTGTCGGCTGTTGTTTTCTCACGCGTGATTCAGCGATGGAGGATCGCAATTTTTTTCTGCCAAGGGAAGACAATGGCTGCAACGTCACACGTTCAGTTGCTGTGTGCCCAGTCCGATTCAAGAGAATAAGGTGATAACTTCGGATGTGAATGAATCATAAGCTTTAAACATCTGAGGCAGCCATACTGAAATTGAAGTCCCCTTAAAGTGATAACGATGTGCATCGCGTAAGACATAAGTGGTAATACGGTCTTGATAACTGTGTCTGGGATTGGCAAAAGTGAGCGAAATTACAATGAAAGAGACGTGCGCGATCTGAAGAACGACCCCCAAAAGGATTTCGCCCAAGCATAGTTGTGCCCGGCGATGCGAGCGGTTGCTATTGGACGGTTACCAGTTTTTCTTTCGAGTCACTGTTAAATATGAAAACAAAAATACCTGCCAAATGTGTAAACCTTTTGCAGAAGCTTTTTTTTACATACTGTATCTGAACCGTCGGCTAAGGAAAAGCGTGTGCTGCGAAGGTAGCAGTAAGAAGTGCTTCACGAAATGTATGGAGGTCCGTTGCGTCCAGTTGCAACGTTCAAGTGGGGGCCATTTGTTCCCAAATTCCGTGGACCAAAGTTTCTCCTTTCGCTTTTGTGCCCCTTTCACCGATGTTTGAGACGTTTCGGCAACTTGTCCAGATGCCACGCTTCGCGAAAACAGGATACATTTGATTTTTTCTCGAACCTATATTTCTTTATTTCTTTACCCATCATTTGGTGATTTAAACAACACAAATGTTCAATACTGGCGAAGCGGGTTGGGCTAAGGAAGTGTGTATATATATATATTATTTTGTTATCCTAACAGCTATGTGCAAAGGGGTAGCCGTCACCAAACAATGGTGACAACAACTCCTTCATTAATTTTCTATTTCAATAAAAAAAGTAGGTTCGTAAAAAATTATTGACAGTAAGTGAATGGCCGATGGAACTGTTAGTGACGGACGTCGAAGTGACGATCTCATAAAGGCTAACAAGATAACCGTCAAACTTTACCGGGGAAAACAGAAAACACGCAACAGTGCAAGGCGCGCTGTCATATTGGGAAAGTTGTGTGGAATTAATGTGGGAACGTAGGTGAAGAAATTATAATGACGATTTTTCAAAAGAGCTACCTTAAGGCACAGTTGAAATACAACTGCAAACCTAGTTCGTTATTATGCAGGATTAGCCTCTGCTACGTTTGATTCTGCAATTATTTTCTGTGATTGTCACCGATTGCCACTGAATGATTGTCAACCTGACTTCTCGGAGTAAGACGGACGGCCAATTAGGAAGCAATCACATCAAACGTCATAAGGTTGCTAAACGATTTGATTTGTGGTACGCGTTTCTTCGTGAATTATGCCGGCAGTAACTCTTTCATTTTGACTGTAGCACACAGGAAGCTTTAGTTATCAACGAGACTTGAATAACATAGATGCGTTCGTAGTTGTAGTTTTTCTTAAAGTAGCCTAAAACAGCTACTATATGCATTGTAGATAAGGTTAAGTAGTGTTTGCGCAACTGAGCTGCAACATATAGGGTAGAAGTCCAGGTAAAGATGGAAGCTTGGAGAGATGGAAAACTCGTGAACACGGGGTGTCCCTGTAGCCAACGTATCGGCAAGCAGTCTTGTCCTCTTCCAAGCTGCCTTGAAGAAGACAAGCTCGCTTGTCGAAACGTTGTGCCAAGTGCTAGCTGAGCCAAGTGCTACATTGTACCTCTAGCAGCCTTCTGCTTCTCTTCATCTTTCCTCACACCTTAAACGCTGTACTTTGTGCTTTGTTCTGAGGAAATAGCGTACATGATTGCTACTCAGTAGCTACTTCAGGGTTTTTAAAAGGGCGCTATATCATAACCATGGCAACCAACCTGTTCTCGAGACTCAAAGGTGTACCTCTTCACGTATACCTACAAGAACCTTCGAATGTAATTACATTTTACCCCCATGTTGTCTATTGCAACCACACACCGTCAAAAAACGCAGACAATCGGCTCCGATATCCACTGCGCTTTCCCTATACCAGTCAGTACCTCTTAGCAAATTATTCTCCGTGAGTCGCCGCAGGCTTTCATCGGATGGTATCAGCGGCCACACACGCCACACCGAAGCCGAGCTTTGTTTTCCTGCAGAATATGACGAAAATAATATCAGTAATATCAGTAGCGTGTACTCGGTGGCTACACCTACTTTTTTCCTTTTCTTTCATCAGACGGCCCCTGAGGTTTTCTTGTTGTCGTCGATCTTTTTCATTTTATTCGCTTTATTTTAGTTTCTCCGCCTTGTTTTAGTTCTCGCAGTCCGAGTAACCCAAGCCACGCACCTGTCCAGCACCATCTGAGGAAGCTTAGCGTTGACAGCTAACAGCCATCGAGATCACCGGACTTCTTTATTACCGCGCGTGTAACCTTTACGACTGTTCCTGATCTGCTCCTTGCTGCAACTGGTCGCTACGTGTATGCTCTTTAACTATCTTTGTAGCACATCTTTCAGATTGGGATTCGTTACCTAAAGGGAGAGAGACAGAAGACAAAGTGTTGTAGATGGGGAGCTCAGTGAGATGCATGGCCCGTTTGCTACCTTATAAAGAAGCAAATGCTTTAAGGGGAGAAAGAAAGGAGAGGCAAGGAGCGATACACTGAAATCGACAAGTAAAAATACAGAACACATGGAGCAGTTGTTTCCCCTGCAAGGTCTCCGTGTCGAAACAATGGCTCCGGCGACACTTCGGAGACTTCTTATCGCTCCCAGCCCCCATCTTCCCTTACACTTCTGCATTGTACAGAAGCTTAGGGGAAGACTAGCTGTACAGCCCTTCCTCCACCTCAAACAACTTTCTGTTGTGGGGTTGTGAAAAAACTACCATGGACATAATGAACGCCTTATTCAGGCAGACCTGACCCAACCAGGCGGACCGTGCATAATGAGATTATGGAATTATTGAGGTCATAGGAAACGTTTTGAGGAGCTCAGAGACGTTCTATTCAATAGGATTCATTGGCGGTCATATATTCGTTGCGCCAGCAAAAGTGGCCAGAGCCTCGACCACACTTAGCAGTTACGTCTTTAATCACGTGGATTGCTAATACCTTACACTATTCGCGTCTATGCCGAAATGCAAACGCCCATGTAAGGCACATGCACAAATTGAGATGTCGTTGCCACGGCTTTCAGAGGCCGCGAATGTTGAATGTTGTTTGCTAACAAAACAATGACGATGAAAGGTGAATGCACAGAGCAAGTTGAACACATACCTAAATGAATCCAACGGTTTTATACTCTTCATACTTGAGGTTAGAGCAATAATGCACCTACACCTTGAGGAGTGTCGTTATCGTTCGAATGCGACATGCTGGAAGTAGAATGCCGCGTGCTATTTCACTGTGAGGTCCTTGCGACTAAGATGTACAGTCAACCACAAGAGTTTACGGACCACGCGAGCGCGTGGCCAAGACCCAGTTCGCGACATTTCAGCTACGACAGCAGCGATCGACAGCAGTGCTACGCCCGAGAAGCATCCATCCCTTAATCCATGGCCTGGCTATTTTCCCACTCGGCACGAATATTTTCCACCTATCACTTTCTAATGCGACGCGATCTTCGGCAGCTGAGGCTACATGTTTGTGTCTCTAGCGCAGTCTATGAGCATAGATATTATCAATCGCAATTTTTCTCACAATGTGATATCTACCCACCCGCACACCGTTGGAAGCAAGCCGTGATAGCTTTAATTGTGCTATCAAAGTAGGAGTGCGACGCTCATAGTGCAGATAAGCGCTTTGCGTTAAAGCAACGAACTAACAAAGTGCTGCACGCCAGTAGCAAATTGATATGCCAGGGAATATCAAGAGTGCCCGTTCCCAGCCTAGCGCTGCGGTCGACGGTTGGTGTCGCTCTGCTAGGTGGCGCGGACAGGCCGTCTGAGACGAGCTCGCGTGGTCCGTAAACTTTTATGGTGGACTGTACGTACGAGCCAACGTTATATGGACAGATTTTGCTTTGTGATCTGTTAGAGGTCATATGAAACGAAGGTGCACTCATTGGCTCTACATTGTCTGTCGAAAATAAAATATGCCAATCAGGCCGAAATATACGAAGAAACGAGAGAAGTCGTCCCAAAAGTGCATCGTATTAGGAAGAATAGCAAAGAGACAAAGTCATGCTATTCACCGATGCCGCCAGGTTTCTGCAGCAGATTGCTTCCCCTTGCCTCAATCGATGTCGAAGAAGTGGGCTTAATCTCGGCTGTTTTTCTTACTGTTGCGTTTTCTTTCATTTTTTCTTAACGTATTGCTCCTGTTTATAGGATCGTTGTGTGCCGTTATTGATTTGTGCCACGTTGGAAGGCGTGCATAGACAAAGAAACTATACCGCTGAATCACATTCCCATCCAGCTTCTTGTGACAAAAGAAGAAAAAAAATTCCGCAATCTTATAATAAGCTTATGCTGCGTCACTGCAACAAAATTTATTTACGTCTATTTGTTTCCTGCCTGTTCTTGAAGTAACAAACGAGCAAATGTATAAGGCAGCCATGCATTAAACGTCCACAACTTCTTCGTGTCTTCTTTGTTCCTGAAAAACAATCAGGTGCAGTAACTTCCTGACGTATGAGCTCCCTCTAAAGTCTTTCCTTCTTGGTGGGTTGAATCTCTTTTTTAGCATGACCAGTTTTGTTCAATTCCTTTTCCGATACGCTCGGCATGACTGCGCATCTTGATCTCAGCGTTCGAGGAAGTGAATTGGTCCAGCATCTATAGCCTGACAATGCACCACGTTTTCTATTAAGGCCAAAGGAATAGCATACCATAGTAGCTGCCAGTCCAGATTAATCACCTCGAGAACCACCGGGGAATGGGATTCTGTGCGGATGAGACGACGCACGTACTTGTACAGGAAGTGTTCTTGGGGCGAGGCTTATCTGAATTGTGAAATATTAGAAAACAGCTCAATCACCAAACGTTTTTTTCTCCGTCTGCAACGCTTGGATTGCAGTTGAATACATCTGAGGATGGAAAGTGCGGTTCCGTAGGAAATATCATTGAACTAGTGTGCAAGGAATATCAAGAGAGAAATGAGTGTTTTAATACATAACTGCCTTATTTACTGCACGTACGATGAGACAGAGAAAGCACACGAGACACACATCAGCGCTCTCTGTGTCTCGTGTGCCTTTTTATCTGTGCCGTCATACGCGCTGTAAATATGGATGTTAAAAACAAGCTCACCCAGCATATTATATTGTCACTTCATACGGTCGCCATGCACAGTACGAAGCATTGCAAATTAAAAAAAAAAGCAGGGGTGAAACCAAATATTCCTACTTACTTAACAGCCCTATAGTTCAGAAATACTGCTTCGAACGTATTGTTTTTCATACGTTATTAGATATGTCACATACACACACACACGCACACACGCACGCGAATTGCGTATGGATAGCTTCAACTAAGATTTTTGCAAGTGGAAAAAACTACTGCGAAATAAAGGTTACAGAGAAATGTAAGTATGAAAGGTTTATCGCTCCACCGTAACCGTCCCTTGATTTCATTTTCGTCACAGTTTTGTACCTTCGTGTCAGACGAGAAGGAAAGCAAGTTGCCTAATGCACGAACTTCAGAAATTTTTCTGTCATTTGGCTGGATGCATCCATGCACTTTTGTTCTTTCATCGGGAGTATAGTCATCTGTTCAGCTATATAGAGAAGAGGCACACGGAAGACCAACCGGAACGCACGCTAGAAATCCTGGCCATCACCCCAGTTAGCAGAGACTCAAGTAGCAAACGAAAGAACAACAGAGAACCATCGTGCTGGGATTTCGGTATCCGGCCCTTTCTTCTTTGCCGAGTTCAGTGCCACAGGGATAGCACAATCCCAATGGTATACGGCGTGTAACGAAATCTCGTTAGGAGTAGTCGCCACTTCACGAGGATTTCGACCTTCCAAGTAGATTTTCGTTTTGCGTCGACTGAGTACAAAAACGACGTTCCCCGCCAACTGCTTCGTAGAGTTCAGTGCAACATCAAAGAACGCGGGTGTGATCTAATCAAAGAGTTGAGAATGGCTTGATTGATAAGATAGCTTATATATATATATATATATATATATATATATATATATATATATATATATATATATATATATATATATATATATATATATATATATATATATATATATATATATATATATATATAAAACATAACTTCCTTCTGACGGTGGCCCGCGGGGCGCTGTCGAAGCGCTGAGAAAGGTCACTGGTGTGTGCCGAATGGTGGTTCGAAAAGGCGCTTATGCGAGCAGCAGTTTCACTGTTACATTAACTAGTGTTTTCTTTTTTTAAAACAATATCTTTATTGAACCAAGTTACATTATTAGGTCAATATCTATGACTTCCTCGGGCTCACCACGACCTCGCAATTTCAAAGTTCTGGTTACAGTGGTAACTGCGTTGGCCACGGTGGCGGATTCAACGAACACGCTTGTTCAGAGCTTCGGATGCGACGTAAAGAGCTTCAGCTAGTCAAGATTATTTTCAGCCATCAAAATAGGCTTCCCACATAGGTCATCGGCTCGTTAGAAACAACGTCAAGACACAAATACTAATACTTTGAGAGCGGGTGTCAGAATAGGGCATCTTTGAGTAAAGGTGGGCCATGGCAAATACGGGTGCCCCGTATACTTCCCCGTAACCGATGCCTGTGATTCAAGCATTGGTGCACACGTGCATTGGTGATGGAGGATCCAGAGATATCGCTAAAAACAGACTGTCATTGACCATTATTTTCTTGTGAATTGATCCGGTTACAAATTGAGGGAGCTAAAATGGTTTCTACATAAACATGTGATGCATGGACTGCGTAGTGCAGCAAGGCTCTAACTACTCTATGGGTCTACTGCGCGAGTGCCGAGTCCCTTTTTTTACGTGTTCTCCGAGGTTGCACAGGTGAGTCACCGGTGCGTGCTAAGACTAAGAGTTAATACAGTATCACACTGCTGTGCTCAGAAACAATGACGCGTTTTCCATTGAGCTGTCATTTATTTAAATATATGATTTAGAGCAATAGAAAAGCGAAGAAGCACCCCTGACGTGTTACCGCTGCCCAAAGGGTGCCGGGGGGGGGGGGGGGTCTTTTCCTTTTGTCCTTGCACTGAGTCGGGAGCCGAATTTTAATATGGGTGAGCGCCCAACTTTTCTAGTAATCTTTTTTTCGTTTTTTCTTCGTTTGAAAGTAAGCCAAGGTATATGTGCTAGAAATATAACACAAACCGCAAAGTACAGGGGAATACTAAAACAAAAGCCGCCAGATCCCACGCATTGTGGGAATCGATATAATGCGAAGCAGCCGGCAAAGATCTGCATACATCGTTTTGTCTGTCATTGAGGAAAATACGTGCCACTCATGTCATTTATGTTCGTTACACAGTAACGTCGCGCAATACGAATTTCGGGGTAGACAAAGCTAGCGAAACGGTCGTCAGCGCACCATGAGTGTGGCACGTAAGTAATGCTGTACATGACATGCGTGTCATGATTTTCGTGTTAATTCGTGTTATTTATGTTCGTCACACAGTCACGTCAGGCAATGCCAATTTCGGGACAGATCAAGCTAGCGAAACGGCCGCCACCGCACCATGAGCGTGGCACGTAAGTCATGCTGTACGTAACATGCGTGTCATGATTTTCATGTGAACTCGTTTTATTTATGTTCGTCACACAGTCACGTCACGCAATACCAATTTCGGGGTAGATCAAGCTAGCGAAACAGCCACCAGCGCACCATGATCCTGGCACGTAAGTCATGCTGCACATGACATGTGTGTCATGGTTATCACGTTAATTCGTTCTATTTATGTTCGTCATACAGTCATGTCGCAAGATACCAATTTTGGTATATATCAAGCTAGCGAAGCGGCCGCCAGCGCATCATGAGCGTGGCACGTAAGTCATGCTGTACATGACATGCGTGTCATGATTTTCATGTTAACTCATGTTATTTATGTTCGTTACACAGTAACTTCGCGCAGTACCAATGTTGGTACATATCAAGCTAGCGAAACGGTTGCGAGCGCACTATGAGCATGGCATGTATATCATGCTGTACATGACATGCGTGTCATGATTTGCACGTTAGGACCTGTCAGTTATGTTCGTCATACACTCTTGTCACGCCGTATCAATTTTGGCATATATCAAGTTAACGAAACGGCTGTAAGAGCACCAAGACTGTGGCATGTATATCATGTCGTTCATGACATGCATGTCATGATTTTCATGTTATGACTCACCATTCATGTTCGTCGTACAGTCATGTTATGCCATACCAGTTCTGGTGTACATTCGATTAACGAAACGAGACGGAGAGCACAAAGTCGTAGGCGGATAGATAGATAGATAGATAGATAGATAGATAGATAGATAGATAGATAGATAGATAGATAGATAGATAGATAGATAGATAGATGGATAGATAGATGGATAGATGGAGATGGATAGATGGATAGATTCGCCGCAACGGCGAAGCAATGATTGCGATAGCAATAAATTGTAATGTAACGCGAAGAACGAAAAGCAGCTCGAAATTGCCAGCACATCGCTCGAGCCCAAAGGACGCACGAAAAGAACGCACACAGGACGAGATGGACGGACGGACGGACGGACGGAGATGGATGGATGGATAGATGGATGGATGGATGGATGGATGGATGGATGGATGGATGGATGGATACACTCAAAGTGACTTGGGATCGCTAAGAAATGCTTCGCATTTAAAAAAATGTCACAGTTTCGCCGCAACGGCGAAGCAATGATTGCGATAGCAATAAAGATGTAACGCGAAGAACGAAAAGCAGCTCGAAATTGCCAGCACATCGCTCGAGCCCAAAGGACGCACGAAAAGAACGCACACAGGACGAGCGCGAACTAATGCGTCACAGCTCGACACTTGAAGCGCACTGCTCAAACATAAAGCAGGACGCACGAAACAAACGAACAGGTACACACAAAGATAGTAGATAGATAGATAGGATAGATAGATGGATAGATGGATGGATAGATGGATGGATAGATAGATAGATAGATAGATAGATAGATAGATAGATAGATAGATAGATAGATAGATAGATAGATAGATAGATAGATAGATAGATAGATAGATAGATAGATAGATAGATAGATAGATAGATAGATAGATAGATAGATAGATAGATAGATAGATAGATAGATAGATAGATAGATAGATAGATACGCTCAAAGTGGCTTGGGTTCGCTAAGAAATGCTCCGAATTTAAAAACATTGGATCATTTTCATTGCTTTGCGGTTTATCCTAGATGGCCATGGGCCTAGTATATTCAAACGTTGGCTCCGAGTTCGGTACAAACCACGGGAACATAACAGAAAAGAAGGCAATGCAAGCACATTGATTCGTGTTGAGTCCAAGGCGCGCCTGAGGTCGTGCAACCTATCGGTCGTTGAAGGATATGTTCTATCTCTTAGCTTTTATTATTATATTTTGCTGTGCAAACAGTGCACGTCAAGGAAACTGACACTATCGTTCTTCGCCCATCGGGCGTGCGCGTGAATATGCAACGTGTCGCGCGGCAAAGCATCGCCAGAACACACAAACAAAAATGGCTCCTGTAACGCAAACGAGGCGTAAGAAATGTAAATAACCAGACTGGAGCGATGCCGACGTGAACCGTGTTTCCTGTGAATATTGATCGTTAAAAAGGTACGTGCCCTTGACGCATCAGGAAGCTGCTTGGCCAGCGCTGTACTTGTGCATGAAAATAAGGACCTGTTGGGCGCAGCAAAGGCGTTACCTAAGGCCTCGCCTGCGGGATACATAGCCGTTTTTCTTTTGCTACGTGCGATCGATGTTTCTTATACGGAGACAGCTTTCACTATGCATCACATGCAGAACACTGCGTAGGGGCACCTCTGCTCGTGCGTTGTCGCCCAACGTACTCGCGCGGGGCTCGCTCGAGCCTTTTCAACCACGAACGCCGACCCCTAGAAGCGTGGAGACGTGCGTTCTTAATCGAACTTGCGTAGTTGCCACTGCGTTGCATGCTCTGTATGAAACTGGAGTAGATAATTTTTCAGTAGTGTTATTATGAAAGGCATACAGCCCTTCAACCATCATTTTCCTGATTAATATTTGCTGTTACAAATTATTTCAGATCCTCTGTGTGAATGCAACGTGATGACCCTCACGCCTGCTGTTTTGTCCAGCCGATCTCCCCAACTTAACTCTTCACTCTCATATGTCTCCGTTTTTCTTAGTCTAGCGTTCTCCCTTTCACTTTCCCATAGAGATGAGTAGCAAACATGGCTCGCATCCAGTTAGCTTCTTTTGCGATAAAACAAGGCTTGTGCTACTGAGTAGACCGGTCTTACTGTACGACGGCACACCCGGCTGCGTGAATTGGAGCTTCTTGATAAAGGTGTTAATTTCGAGAGTTTCCTCGGCCCCATCACCTTCCTGCTTTTGAGTTATCACTTCCTCTCCATCTTATTTAATTAGGAAGAAGTGTGAGAGGTAATGAGACAATTCAACCGCACGTTTGTTTTTTATATTTCTCTTTGCGCTAGATTTATTGCTCCGTTAGTTCGTTGTGAGTTTTCGTTTCGGTCGCACTGAAGGCACAGAGTCAATGTGGCAGTTTCGACGAATTAGAGATCACTGTATCGGCAAGACTTGAGTCGGCTTTCCTTGGCCAACGCCGTGGTACCCGCGGAAAATCTCCTGCAAGTTGTACCATTTGCAATGCAGAGCGGAAACGCTCACACCTGTTCCCGACATGCGTCCTGTTTACGCGTGGGTCCTTGCACTAAGCTTATTGTATACAACCCGCTGCTTCGGCTGCATAGATAAAGGTACTTGGTGGACGGCCACACTTAGCGCGGTCCGTTTACGGTTACAAGAATTGGCGCGGCTTGCTCTAAGTCACGTAAGGCTGGGTCACGGCAGAGCTGGTGGGCCCCTAGCTGGTCCTGGCTTGGCTAGGCTTTTTCCCTCTCACCTCGCTCTTTCCCGCCCCATGATATATGCTATACTGTACATGACTATGCTTGCTCTCGCCAAGAATTTCTCTCCTTCTCTATCTTTATCCTCTTTCTCTCTTTCTTTCTCTCTGTAGTCGTTCTCGCCCATCAGAGATATTGCATCTCACACCGGAGAAATGGGACCCATAGCACGTGTTCTGGGAGCGAAGCACAAGACGCCAATGAAGAAGAGAGCGTCTGCCGGTTCATGATGATCGTAATTTTCTACCTGCGACACACGGCCAACCTCGAACATAACAGCTCTGCTATAGTACAGTGTCCATTTGCTGGCGAAAGTAACGTATTCATGTTATGTTAAGAAAACACGTGCGTATTAAGAGAAATAAAAAGGCGAATACACGCAGCTTTAGTACACTATGCTCTGTATTTCTTACAGCCTACTCGTGAACTTTATGGCACATCTGACACAGGAAGAGAAATATCAACTAGGTAGGTAACTATTGTTCGTTTCATTGTAGTTGAACACTTGTGCCTTGACTATGTCTGCGCATTCACCTCTGGCTAATAGACATTCCAAAATAAAAGCCCGATGAAGTTTATATTTTTCTTATCAGGGGTAGCTATCATCTAGAAGAAAAAGAAAGAAAAATAGACGAGAATAGAGCAGCGCAAGAGAATAAGAGATTCTCTTAATAGAATAGAATAAGGCCCCACACATAGTATACGTATAAGGACCTGTAAGGCAAACATATTCCTTTATAGCAACACCGTTTGGAACCCGTCGATGCAGCCTTCTTTGTCAGACGCTGACAAATGGCCTCTATAGGTGGATACAAATGTCTCGTGTGCTGGTCTCTCTAGAGAGGAGAATAAAATATCTTACACATAATGCTTTCCGGCTACCGGCAAGGTCATTCGTTCTTATCTAGGTTGGACTCCTTGTTGTATTCCACGTGGGAGGTGTATTATTCTACGTCGGTCCATGCAACTAAAGACAATTTTATTTTATAACCCCCGATCCTTTACCTGCCTTTGTTTATGATCCTAGCCTCTGGCTTGCAGACTGCAGAGAACTCTTCGCTTACTTATAAGCAGGAACCGGCAAGGACTTTTTGAGCGTGGCTGGGTTTTTTCCGTAACATGCCGAGGCAGCTCGAGTAAATATTGGCATTCTTTTTGGATATTAACAACGCACGCTTCGGAAAACGAAGGAAATTTTGAAAAGGAAATGTCAAGGCTGTCAATACTTCGAAAACATTTCAATTAATTACCAAAATTTTGCTTTGATGAAACTTTCGTCCCATCGATACAATCCTTGGCACTGAACTAACTTGAACTTAATATTTATTGCGTTGACATCATACGTTAACACTAAGGTCAAAGTAGACATCTTGAATGTCAGGATAAAAATTACAAGCTATCTTAAACTGCAGATGCAATTAGAGATTGCAAATGCAATGTAGAAAGTAAACTCACTAAACATGTATTCTAATACGCCAGCTGGAAGCTCTTAAAGGGCCCCTGCAACACCTTTCTTAGTTATATTGGAATAGTCTCATTATTGACGTATGACTCTTCACGAGTCATATGCCGCAAAAATTTTTCGAATCCGTCAAGTCTAAGTGGTGTTACCAAATTATAGAGATCACGTTCCGCAGCTTTCTCCTTCAACTCAACGCCGCGAGCGCGCGGAAAGCTAGGCAGCGAGTCGAGGGAGGGAGCGCCGGCGGAATTTTTTTCTTCATTTTTTTCTCTCTGACGTCTGGGCGCAACCACTTGGTCTGTGCCGCCACTTCCGGTCGGCTTGCGTCGTTCTCGTCGAGCGGAGCCGATCGCACTGTGTATCGCGCGTGCTTGAAAACTGCGCGTCGGTTTGGTAATGCTGGGTGTGCACCTCGAACGCCGTAGTGTTTTCATCGCTCTGCCAACCATGGAAGCAAACCTGCGCGCTCGTTTGGAACGAATGACAGCTGAGATCGGTTTCGGCCCATACTCCGATACACCGCCTCGTAAGACGGCACTGGCAGACGACCCCGAAGCGCCGCCATTACCGGACGCCAGCATTGTTATCGGAGACATGCTGCGCCCCTGCCTCGGTCGGTCGTGAGAACGCGCCGACGATGCAGTTCCCAGCTGACGAGGCAACACTCGAATGGCTGCCACTCTCAACGGCAACCGGCGATGGTCAAAAGCACAGATATATTCACGTTTTCGGCACTGCGCATGGCGAAGAAAACGGAACCACGCAACTACGAGCAGACGAGTTGTCGGTGAGACCGGAAGTGCTAATATTAATGTTTGTTCGGTGTTTTTAACGCGATAACATAATATAAACATACATATTATCTACTTATTGAACTCAAAATTAACAACGAAAGTAATAATGAGGGTGTTATCGTGATTATAACATCAGCCAATGGTGGAACTGCCGACAATCGCGTCATATTTTGCGGACTAATACATCATTTGTCGAGAGAAGAGGGAGCGATTTTCAGCTGACTTTGAGAATTTATTGTAAATTCCAGGCCTTGCGCATCGCTTTAATATTTGGCTCGCGTGTTCTCGGGAGCCTCGACTACCGATCGGCAGCGCTTTTTGAGCATGCTCGAAAAGTGTTGCAGGGCCCCTTTAAGCTTTGTATAAAATATAAAGAAATAGCTAAGCCTAGCAACGCTGGAGCGATCCTCCTGTCACATTCTGCTTCTACGCTCCATTTGACCACGCAGTGGAGCGAAAGTCTCTGTTTTCGCTAGCGAATCCGATGTGGGTGCCACAGACATTTTTCGTTATGCAAGCCCACAGTTCCCGCGTATGCGAGAAAAGAATGCAGTTCGCCATTTTCCATTTCACGCTGTCCATTCCAATATCCACCAAATGCACTAGCCTGCTCCTTTTGCTAACATTATCGTTCCAATAAAACAAGAACACGGTGTCAAAACAGTTCTCTAAAAAAAACCGCTGCTGAACTCAAGGCGTGACTGTCGCCGTGAATTATCTTGCTCGCCGCTCTCTTGTGAGTGGGATGGAAAGCAAATTCTGTTGAAGAAAATACGGCTCTAGAATATTCACGTCTACGTATATTACTGCGTGGTTCAAAGCCCTTTTTGCACACGTTCTGTCTGGGAGGTAGTTTATTAACGTTTTTTTTTATTTGATCTGTGCCCCCATGATTGCCAGTGCTCACTCTCTTCTTGCACTTCTACAACAATATATTTTCTGATCGTCTTTCTAGATTATTCACGTACTTGTTTTATTTTATTTTGACAATTCCTTAATCTCGTTTTTTTTTTCTTGTACTTTAAGAGTAAGATTTCGTGACAGCTTGCTGTTTTTGAAATGACAAACTATCCGTATTTCACAATAAGAGTAAAGATAAACAAAACAAAATTACTCTACGAAGCTAAAACAGCAAAAAAGCTGTATAAATGAATTCAGGAAAGATTGTGTGTGTGTGTGTGTGTGTGTGTGTGTGTGTGTGTGTGTGTGTGTGTGTGTGTGTGTGTGTGTGTGTGTGTGTGTGTGTGTGTGTGTGTGTGTTTAGTTCGGTATGTTATGTTCTTGCTCTACGAATGCAAAGGTAAAATTTTCTAGCTGAAATGTCAAACAAGATTTGGTGTCCCCTTCACAAAAGGTCCACCATCTAGTGCGGGAAGCGTAAGCTCCCTCTTTCTAAGCTCGTACATATTTTAGTCAGTTACTGACGTAAAATCTGGGAGGCTGCAGCAAAATATCCACAAATTGTTTTTAGGTGCGAAGCACCTCATGCGCTCGGGCTGTCGGTGTCTCCTGTCGTCGCCGTCACGGTAAAGCAAGTGGCTATGAAGACGCGTTCGCTTAGGAAAAGCTCGCGAGAACACGAGCTCGCCTGCGAGGGACACCACCTCGTGCGCTTCTCCGAGTGGCAAGTAACACGGCGCGTTGGGCTCAGGAAAAAGACTTGTTTCTGCAATGGGCGCTGGACGCTGTCTGTAGCAATGAGAGGACGCTGTCCTCTCATTCCTGTTGACGTGTTCCTATGGGAAACACCGGTGCTTCGCACCTCCCCAGGTCTCACTTTAGTGGAGCTGTCTTTCGCCACTATCTCCGCCGCTTCCTTAGTCTTCGCACTACTACGGCGTAGCTGCCCCAATTTATGTTGTTGTTTGTTTCCTGACGTCATTTCCGTTTCTCTTTAACAAAGAATCTGAGCCACCCCGTTGCTTTTTCCTTCAAGAAATGAAAGTTTCTTACAGTCTTTGTTTCTTGTAGGCGTACTTAAAACATGCAAATTAGGTACATAAAAACACTGGGCAGTCCTAAATGGCAAAGAAAAAAGAATTGAAGTGCATGACAAGTTAACTCTAACAAAACGAAATGATTTATTTTTGGTTGTGCTTTCTCTGTAAACAAACTTTGTGCCACTCATAAGTTACGCCCTAAGTAGGCATACAATGAGCAAAACTTCATCAGTACAGGCGGTCACACAGATCTATTGACTTTAAGTACCTCAGTCCACTTGATGTGTTCCCGCAAGTGTGCGCATGATTCTGTCCGTCTCTCTTTTATTCTGCCTCTCTGTTTGCCCCTTTATCCCTCTCCCCAGTGCAGGGTAGCAAGCCGGACGTGCGTCTGCTTAACATCTCTGCCTTCCCTTGCTTGCTTCTCTCTCCCGATAGTACACCATTCGTGGAAGATGTTTTACCAAGCAACCGGGGACGGCACTAAAAGACACTTGCTACACGTTCTGCGGTTCCCAAACTACGTGATCATTGGTATAAAAAGACGACTTGTTTACAATTATTGGAATGACTATACTATCCCGTTATGCATCTTCAATCAGCCTACTAATGTTTCTTGAGGACATAACTTGTGACTCCCTGTATATAATCTTGTGAACAACGTATCATTACCTTTGCTGTTGCGTCGACAAATAGTGGTTACCATCCTAGCATTTCCTTTTAAATGCGAAGCATTTGTTAGCGAACCTCTGGCACTTTAAGCGTATCTATCTATCTATCTATCTATCTATCTATCTATCTATCTATCTATCTATCTATCTATCTATCTATCTATCTATCTATCTATCTATCTATCTATCTATCTATCTATCTATCTATCTATCTATCTATCTATCTATCTATCTATCTATCTATCTATCTATCTATCTATCTATCTATCTATCTATCTATCTATCTATCTATCTATCTATCTATCTATCTATCTATCTATCTATCTATCTATCTATCTATCTATCTATCTATCTATCTATCTATCTATCTATCTATCTATCTATCTATCTATCTATCTATCTAAACTATCTAGCCGCCTACGTCTGGCGGCTCTCATGATCGCCTCCTTAACTCGGTGTAGATCAGGATTGGCATGGGAGGGTAAAGGCATTTGACGAATATGACTGTCGGGTCATGACATGAATAATGTGAAAATCCTGTCGCGTATGTCGTCAAAGACTTTTGCTCGAGAGGCACATACCCGTTTACCACGGGCCGCGGTTTACGGATATGAGCCACAGGTGATTGACAGTTGATGTCTACCCAGGAACGGCGGGAACAGATATTGGTAATTTAAATGCGAGAGCGTGAGGAAGAACTGATATCGGCAGCGTTGACCCGACGAATGGAAAGAATAAAAATTAGGACCCCAACGGGAATCAAACCCAAACATTCTGCGTGGCAATCAGGTATTCTACTACAGAGCCACGCCAGGTCTATAAACTGGTTTGGAAAAACAGCCTGTACAGGCGTAATGTCGGTGCAACGTCAATTGTGGTTGTGGGGCTGGCTGTTTAATTTTACAAGAAAGCAATAAACAATGTACTCCTACGATGTAGGCGTTATATCAGATTAACGTCTGTGGTTCCAGTGTTGGCTCCGCTTTTGCAGCAGTCTAATAAACATTGCATTTGTATTCCCATGATTCAGCAAACTATATTGAATCATTGCTGGACCTCGGAGGAATACATTAGTGAAAGTTACGTATGATATTCACATGATTTCACCGTAAAGTGCTACTACACTTACGAAAAAACGTCGATCCAACTCCTAACGCTTGGCTCAAAGCCATAAAATAGAGCATAGACGTACTCGCTAACTGCTTTGCATGAAACCGATTCCCACAATGCGTGGGATCTGCCGAGTTTTATTCTACTTACTTTCTCTGCGTTTTTAACAACGCTGTCCTTACCCGGTCTGAATAACAAATATTTAGTACGTCGAATTCTCGTAAGTAACAAAAGAGAACTATGTATCTATTAAACTATGATGCATTTATGAACTGAACATTAAAAGGCTAGGTTCAGTAAGCGTCTGCAGTTCCATCACGGCACGCTTTAACGACATTGAGGAGAACCGAGACAGTTCCGCGTCCTATGCATATTGCCTGGAAAATGACGAGCCATTTTTCTTTATTTTTGTAACGAGTGCTTTGCGTAATTAACTTTCAAGGGCAGCCGATCATGAAACACTCTCCCAAATGGACTTAGCGGCCACGAAAGTTAGATGTGAAATTCCCGCTACGCATAATTCGGGCATTCTGTTGCCTACGCACCTTTTTCATGCTGTTTTGCGTTGCTCTTGCCCGGTAACGGCCAATTAACTGTGGTCGTTGGCGCTTTAATTAGGCATCGCCTCGGTGATGGCGTAACACACAAAAAATAAGCAAGAGAAAGCTCAGCGCGATGCATACAGCAAATTAAAAAAAAAAGAAGAAAGCCATGTTATGCATGTTCTCCTTGGTTTAGTGGTAGAGTTGCTGAAAAATAAATCAGGGCAGGCTTTGACAATAAGCAATGTTATCCACTCTACCTATCTTCCCGCCTTCCTGTTCTCGGTATTAGTCTCCTTTTTTCGGTGGTCAGGCATTAAACGCTGCCTGCGCTACCACTGCCCTTAACGAATAATTAACCTCCGCGGCTTAACGAGCAAACTTGCCTTAAAGTAAATATTTATGTCCTCAAACAAATGTAAATGCGTTAATTCACTCTGACTATTTGAGATCTTTATAATGGGGTCACTTAATTGAATAAGCCTTTCGAGCTTGTTATTTATGTTTTGTTTTATTTCTATTCACTTATTCACCTCTGAAAAATGTTGCTCAGCTTTCCTTTTTCTGTCTTTCGTATATCGAAACATTTCACCTTAATTTTCACCGTCGCTTGCTTGCTTCTCTCTGAAGAGATGTCTTTATGTTTAAGAACCGTGTCTTCACTATCTTTTTTTTGCCTTTAACAGTTGAAGTTGCTTCTAATCCTATTGCCATTTTAGCTAACCCACACGCGCACACACACGGGCGCGCGCGCACACTGACGATAATAATTTATAATTGCTTTCACTGAAAATATTCCAAATCTATTGCTGTCACTCAGACAAGCAACTTTTCAATGACAGCTCGCTAAGAAGCGGTAGTAATAGCTGTACTTCTTGACTGATTTTCTACGTCCTCTCTCTCCTCTCCTCCATTGCAGTGCAACCGACCAAGTGCAACTTGCTTTACCCTCCTGCTTTTTTTTTTCTTCTTCTCTAGTGAGAAACCGCATTACGCGAAGACGTTATTTTTCAGCGATTATGACAAGTGCTCGCTACTCATTTTGCCTTTCAGTGTGCGCTGTCTGTGCCGTGGCCCACTTAGAAGGTTAATATGTGCAGTCACATATCAGTAGCAACATGGTTTTCATGATCGATGGGGTCCTAAGCTTAATCAGTGAACCTGCAAATGTTAAAAAATTGCAGTGACCAAAGCCATTGAAGCTCTATTTAGTATATATGTTTCTCTTGTGTAGTAGCTGCTGCATTCCGTTCGCTCCACTTCCCCCGTGGATATCGCGTGGAACAGTGGACGCGGCTGTAATGCTTAAAAAAAGATTTAGTGCTCCAAAACAAAATTTTTACCGATTTTATTTCTGTTTCAATGACAGCTACGTCGTGTACAGTGTGTGGGCGATCAACCAGCTGCTGCCGCAGGTTCGTTATTTCATGCGGGCTTGCTGTTTATCACCGTCCAATGACTCTCATACTGATAGCGTTGCCGAATTGCATGATTCTTTTTCTCTGGTGTGTACTGGAGCCTGAACCATCCATATCGTAAAATGCTCACAGTGGCACAAAAAAAAAGCTATGTGTAAGAGACGCAACATGTACGGTAAGTCACCGTACGTAGGGATCGATGAACAGCAAGAGTGCAATCGGGGCAAAATGTTTGCTAAAAAAAAACTTGCGCAAGTTCTTCGAAATAAGGATTGTTTATTGTGTGGTGATCTCACGAACAACGTCAGCTCTGGAAGAAAGGTGTGTGTGCGGGATTCAGGCTATTAGAGGCATGGGGGTGGATTACGACGCTTACAAAAGAAAGTGCGACTGACAATAAAATCGATTGAGCCTTCGCTGCGCTTAAGGAAAAACGAAAAGGGAACGAAACTCGTAGTTTAAGATGCTAAGGGGAACCAATGTTTGTCATGACGCAACACCTCCGAGTGAGGAGATGCATCAAGCCAGCGTTAACGTTGCGTAAACTACGTTCTTTGCGTGTATTACGTAATTTGGCGATACCTGGTACCCTCACTGCGGGTCGTCCTGGTTTGCTTGAATACAGGAACAAGCTGCGAAACGTCAAGGTTCAACAAGAAGTAAGCCTAAGAAAGTAAGAGGGGCGCTTAGGATGCTGCTCTGTTCTGCAACTCATGCGGGAGCACGGTTCGGCGCCAAGGAGTCTTGGGCGAAGTTTCTTATTCCTATTATTCCCTTTAACCACGCTGTATTTTTCTTGGCCTCTCGCTCTCTATTTATCTCTCTGTTTATCTTACTCTATTTGTCTCTCTCTCTCTCTCTCTTCCCTGCATGCCTTGCATATCCACATCCATCACTAACTCAATAAATTTTATACCTCTTCTCCGGATTTACTTTTTAGGTGCGTAGAACTTTAGGGGCCCGGCTTGTCCATCCATAGGTCTCGTGTGACGGGATCATGCTCACAATCAAGTGGTCAATACAGGCCTAAAACAGAGCTAGAAAAGCTAAAAATCGGGTTAACATAAATGAACAGTATTTAAAATAATACGATTAACAGAAATAACTAAGAATTATTTGCAATAATTAACTCAAAATTGATAAAATCACTTCGGAAACATGCGGGTGACACCCGCGCCGCGCAAGAGAGGGTGCCACCACCTCTCAGGCACGCGATTGCTCCTCCCACCGGTGCTTCTCCAGCGCCAGTGCTACGAACTCCTGCGTGAGATCATTCATAGACAGAGACTAACAATAGCAGAGCAGTAATCACTTGCCGCCCGCGCTACGCACTTCCTCCTGTTTCACAGCGATGAAGCTGCATTTAGCGCAGAATTGAGAACTGCACCAATCGCTGCACAAGAACGACATTAGCGCTGTATGTGATTTGTAGCATCTTTCAGTGACGCTAGCGACTGGCGGCAGAACTTCTTTTTAAATGCGAAGCATTTCTTAGCGAACTTCTGCGACTTTGAGCGTATCTATCTATCTATCTATCTATCTATCTATCTATCTATCTATCTATCTATCTATCTATCTATCTATCTATCTATCTATCTATCTATCTATCTATCTATCTATCTATCTATCTATCTATCTATCTATCTATCTATCTATCTATCTATCTATCTATCTATCTATCTATCTATCTATCTATCTATCTATCTATCTATCTATCTATCTATCTATCTATCTATCTATCTATCTATCTATCTATCCTGGGAGCTGCCGCTCCATCCTTGCGGCAATGCTTCAAGACACGCCTGAGGATCTGCCTGGCGCGCAACCGTCCCGTCGGGCCACGTCCAGGAAACGTGGAAACGCGTCAAGCGACACGGACAGCGAGGCAACCGATTTGTACTCGGAGGGCTTCGAGTCATCGGACGATGACTTCAAGGTCGTCATGAGTCGAACGGCAAAAAGAAGACTCCTGCGGACGACATCGTCGGCGAGTGTTTCTACCGTGAAGACTGCAGCACAACGTCGGCCGCACACCATGCTATTCATGCCCGAAGACCCTGCGTCCAACTTACGACTCCTCAATAGGCAAGTTCTCTCTGTGCTTCTCGAGGAAACCGCGCCGAATCAGATCAAAGACGTGAGGATAAATGCACGGAAGAATGTCCTTGCCGTAGACGTTCTGCACCGTAGTGCGCTGCAAAGCCTGCGGTACATAACGGTAATCGACAAAGTGAAAGTTCGATCAATGATCTCTACAGGTTGTAACGGCACTGTTGGCGTCATTTATGACGTCGATCTTTCCATTCCACCTGATGACCTGCCAGTATTAATAAAGTCAACTACAGAAGGCACTCTCATCACGCACATCACAAGACTTGGCAACTCACGTTGCTTGAGGCTTGTGTTTGAGGGAGACAGCCTTCCCTCACACGTCAAAGTAGGCCACGTTCGCCACTCAGTCCGTCCATACGTGCCGAAGCCACTGCAATGCTACAAATGCTTCAAGATAGGACACGTCAGAGGTGTCTGTGGGAACAATGTTGTGTGCCCGCGGTGCGCTGAATCTCATTCAAAAGACGCCTGCGGTGCAACTGTGTTAAGGTGTCCCAACTGCCACGGCGCTCATGAAGCCTCATCCAAAGATTGCCCGCGCTTGAGGAACGAGCACGCGGTACTCAAGCGTATGGTGCGGGACAATTCAACGCACAGAGAGGCGGCCGCTACACTTCGGCGACGACGGCGTCGACACCGAAGAACATCACGAAAAGACTGCTCTGCCGATAGCGAGATGTCATCCTCCATCAAAGCGGCTGCCTTACGAACACCGAACTCCTCGAAGACGGACACTGCGAAATCAAAGGCAGAGACAGCAGTCGCACCTTCCGAAGAGTGGCCCTCGCTTCCACAAGCTCAACCTGCTACGGCGTCACATCGAATCCCACCACCCTCAACGACCCAACGAACCACTGATGCGACGACTGAAGATCGACAGGTCGTAAACTTGCTGCAGTCGCTGATTAGCGCCATGCCCGTTCTACTGAGCAACATGAAGACCCCGTCTGCGCAGAGCGCACTGCAGGTGCTGGACACCCTGAGTCCGGTGCTTGCAGCTTTAGGGTAAAACCACGGCCCTCGAGGTACCATCGTTTCGAGAGGAAGTCAAGAATGCATCTGTCTTTCAGTGGAACGCCAGAGGTCTTAAGTCGCGCATGTCCGACTTTAGACAGTTTGTATTTACGAACCGATTCCCCATCATTGTGATATGCGAGCCCAATCTGTCTGCTTCCGTCAGATTGTCAGGCTACGAGTGCTTTATGTCCTCCACCCAAGGAGAGTGCAGCAAAGTTGTTGTGTTCATGCGCCGTGACCTGACTTATATTCATCACCCTGTCCCACCTGACGAAGAGAATCAATATGTTTGCCTTACTGTGAAGAAGAATAAGGTCACTTTCACAATTCTCGGAGCTTATGTATCCCCATCAAGCCGCCTAGATTGCGAGCGCTTACGCGATATTTTGACATCGACTCCACACCCGTGGGTGATCACTGGTGATTTTAATGCCCACCATTTTCTATGGGGAAGCTCAAAGGTCAACTCTAGAGGAAGAAAGTTGGTGTCATTTGCCTCGGAACACGAACTCAGTGTTTCTAATGATGGAAGCCCTACATATCTACGTGGATCAGCCTACAGCAGCTGCCTGGACCTCACTCTTGTTTCACGCTCGTTCACGAGAAAAGTGCACTGGTTTTCAGATTTGGAAACGCGGGGTAGTGACCACATTCCAACTTATCTGAGGATAGAAGGTTTTACCAGCTCCAAGTCCTCCAGAGCCCTCCAATGCACCGATTGGCCGAAATTCAAGACGATAATGGAAGACTGTTGTAGCGACGGCTCATCCTATAACCTAGAGGCCGCGATAAAGGATGCCCTGCAGAACCCCACGCATTCGCTTTTGACGAGTTACACGAGTTACACACGCACCGATTTCGACATCGAACTTGAGAAGCTTCGTGCAATGCGCCGTCGCGCAGAACGAAGATATAGACGCACAAAGTGCAAGGATGATTTGAGACTGGCTCGACGCACTCAGAAGAAAATACAGCGTCACATGGATAAACTGGCTTCGCGACGATGGGCATCCTTCTGCGAGTCGTTGGATCCGCGAAAGCCTTTATCGCTTATATGGAGAACTGTCCGTGGTCTTCGCACAACCTTTAGTCAGCGACACCCGTTTAAATCTCTGGCACTTCACTTGCAGTGTAACGAGATTGACGTCGCAGAATCCTTCTGTAGAAGGATTGCCGGCGACTCAAATTTCACAGATACAAGGACGGTGGAGCTCGGCCTCCCATTTCTCTCATGTGATCACCGCATGGAGTGCCCGTTTTCTATGGATGAGCTAGAAGCTGCACTGGCATTGTGCAGACGTTCTTCGGCGCCAGGACCTGACGGCATTACATATCGTGCTCTTTGTAACCTTGGAGACGAAGCTCGGAAGGCACTCCTGCAGCTATACAACGACTCCTGGCAGACTGGTACAGTTCCTCAAGTATGGAAGTAAAGTCGCCTCATTCCGCTTCTCAAAGCTGGCAAGTCGCCGCTGGACATTTCCTCATACCGTCCTATCGCGCTTGCCAGTTGCGTGGGAAAAACAATGGAAAGAATGATTCTAACACGACTGGAATGGTACTTGGAGCACTATGAAGTCTATCCAGATGCCATGGCCGGATTCAGGCGCGGCCGATCGGCAACTAGCTCTGCGAGGGAAAGTACAGGAATTCAGAGTTTCACTTCAGAATAGGTACGCGGCTTTAACCGAGGAAACCGACCTTAGCGTTGACGCAATGAATGATAATCTGACTAGTATCATTAAGGAGTGTGCAGTGGAAGTCGGGGGTACAGTCGTTAGACAGGACACTGGTAAGCTATCCCAAGACACGAAAAACCTCATTAAGAAACGTCAAGCTATGAAAGCCTCAAATGCAACAGACAAAATAGAGCTGGCGGAGCTTTCGAAGTTGATCAATAGGCGTAAAGTAGCCGACATAAGAAAGTATAATATGGAGAGAATTGAGCATGCTCTAAAGAACGGAAGAAGCCTCAAAGCTACGAAGACAAAACTGTGCATAGGCAAAAATCAGATGTATGCATTAAGGGACAAGGATGGCAAGGTCACAACCAATATGGATAGAATAGTTGAGGTAGCGGAAGAGTTCTACAGAGATCTGTACAGCAGCCGAGACAGTCAGGATGATAATGTAAGAAGCAGTAATATCCCAGAGGAATCTGACATCCCACCAGTATTAACAGGAGAAGTAAAGAAAGCCCTAAAGGGAATGCAAAGAGGCAAAGCCGCTGGTGAGGATCAGGTAACATCAGACCTGTTGAAAGACGGTGGAGAGATTATGTTAGAGAAACTGGCCACCCTGTATACGAAGTGTCTTTCGACAGGGAGGATACCAGAATCTTGGAAGAATGCCAACATCATCTTGATCCATAAGAAAGGGGACGTCAAGGACCTGAAAAATTACAGGCCCATCAGCTTACTGTCCGTTGTCTACAAGCTATTCACAAAAGTAATTGCTAACAGAATTAATAGGACATTAGAGTTTAATCAACCAAGGGACCAGGCAGGATTTCGTACAGGCTTCTCAACAATAGACCATATTCATACTATCAATCAGGTGATAGAGAAATGCGCGGAATACAACCAACCCCTATACATAGCCTTCATAGATTACGAGAAGGCATTTGATTCGGTGGAGACATCAGCAGTCATGCAAGCACTGCGGAATCAGGGCATCGACGAAGCCTATATAAACATAATGGAAGACATCTACAGCGCATCCACAGCCACTATAGTCCTTCATAAAGAAAGCGACAGAATCCCAATAAAGAAGGGCGTACGACAGGGAGACACGATCTCTCCAATGCTATTCACCGCGTGTTTACAGGAGGTTTTCAGGGCCCTAGATTGGGAAGAATTAGGCATAAGAGTTAATGGAGAGTATCTCAGTAACCTGCGATTCGCTGATGACATTGCATTGATGAGTAACGCGGGAGACGAATTACAGCTCATGATTACTGAACTGGATACGGAAAGTAGAAGAGTAGGTCTGAAAATTAATATGCATAAAACTAAAGTAATGTGGAACAATCTTGGCAGAGAACAGCGCTTTGCGATAAGTGGCGAGACGCTGGAAGTTGTAAAGGAGTACGTCTACTTAGGACAGGTAGTAACCGCGGAGCCGAACCATGAGAGTGAAATAACTAGAAGAATAAGTATGGGATGGGGCTCATTCGGCAAGCACTATCAAATCATGAATGGTAGTCTACCACTATCTCTCAAGAGGAAGGTATATAACAGCTGCATCTTACCGGTACTTACCTACGGAGCAGAAACCTGGAGACTTACAAAGAGGGTTCAACTTAAATTGAGGACGACGCAGCGAGCGATGGAAAGGAAAATGATAGGTGTAACCTTAAGAGACAGGAAGAGAGCAGAGTGGGTCAGGGAACAAACGGGGGTTAAGGATATCATAGTTGAAATTAAGAAGAAGAAATGGATATGGGCCGGCCACGTAGCACGTCGGCAGGATAACCGGTGGTCATTAAGGGTAACTGACTGGATTCCAAGAGATGGCAAACGCGTGAGGGGGAGACAAAAAATTAGGTGGGTAGATGAGATTAAGAAGTTTGCAGGTATAACGTGGCAGCAGAAAGCACAGGACCGAGTTGATTGGCGGAACATGGGAGAGGCCTTTGCCCTGCAGTGGGCGTAGACAGGCTGATGATGATGATGATGATGATGATGATCGGCAACAGACGACGTTGTTGATCTGGTGACATATGTCGAACACCAGAAGACCTGTAAGAGACTGTGTGCTGCTCTGTTTCTAGACGTCAAGGGGGCTTATGATAATGTCTCCCATGAAGCCATCCTGAGTGCATTAGAAACAGTAGGTCTTGGTGGCAAGGTATATATGTGGGTCTGCAGCTACTTGCAGCGAAGGTCGTTCTACGTCACCACGGAGAATGGCCCGACAACTGAGTATAACAGTAGCCGAGGAGTCCCCCAAGGAGGAGTTCTAAGCCCTACGCTTTTCAATCTAACCCTCATTGGACTGGTCGAAAGCCTACCAAGCACCGTAAAGCTTTCTATCTACGCTGACGACATCTGCATTTGGACTTCAGGTGTGACACGGCTTCAGCTTCGCGCACGCCTTCAGAAGGCAGCCACAATGACGTCCTGCTACCTTCGTAAACAAGGCCTGGAAGTGTCTTGCGGGAAATGTGCAGTGGTAGCATTCACGAGGAAGCCAATGTCTGCCTATGGTATATCAATTAACGGAGACCTGATATCATTCAGCAGAAGCCACAGGTTCTTGGGAGTCATAATTGACAGAAACCTGTCTTGGACTCCACACGTGAACTACTTGAAGAAGCGGCTGACTGCTATATGTCACATGTTCAGATTCCTTGCAGGAAAAAAATGGGGAGTGCCGATACCATCTATGTTACAACTGTACAGGGTTCTGTTTATTGGATTCCTACGGTACAGTTTGCCTGCAATATCGAACACCGGCAAGACTAACCTGCGCGCGATTCAGAGCATTCAAGCCCAAGCTCTTAAGATATGCCTTGGGTTACCCCGCAGCGCGTCAACGGCTGAAACCATTGCCATCGCGCAAGTCTACTCAATCATGACACACATTATCAGCGAGACAATGCGTACGTACCTCAGGCATTATGCCAGGACCCCTTCCCACCATCTGGCGAGCCTCGCTGCTGAAAGGCCCCGCACGACATATAGTGCCACTGTCGGCAAACATCGCTCGTCATTTACTGCGGGGTACGCACCTGCGTCAAAGCCAGTGTTCCCTCCGTGGTGCTTGAGCCGCCCACGAGTTCACCTAACGGTTCCGGGAGTGCGGAAGAAGTCAGACCTACCGACACATGCACTGAAACAATTGAGCCTACTCCTACTCTACGAAAACTACGGTAACCACGTCCACATCTATACGGATGGCTCGACTACGTCGTCCAGTTCTGGTGGTGCGGTGGTTATACCATCACAAGGGATAACTCTGCGTCTTAAAACTTCACATGCGACGACGTCTACGGCGGCAGAACTCGCGGCTCTGCGCAGCGCACTAGAATTTATTGATACTGAAAGACCAAGTAAATGGGCTGTGTTTTCTGATTCAAAACCGGCGTTACAGTGCCTGCGGTCAGTTCTCCGACGAGGATGCCACGAACAGTTGTATGAAACCGTAAAACTTCACCACCACGTAATTCAAAAAGGCCACGATATTGACTTTCAGTGGTTACCTGGCCACTGTGGAATCAGTGGAAATGATTCCGCCGATCACGCTGCTCGCGCATCACACCAGGAAGCAAACATTGTCCCAATTCCGCTTTCAAGGACAGACGCTGCAAGGCAGATTCGACAACTGGCCCGCAGTCTCACACTTACGGAGTGGAACGCACCAAGCATCAGACATACCAGACTACATCAACTGAACCCTTCACTGCAACTCCAACCTCCATCCGGCCTTCATCGACGCGAAGCTTCGCTTCTCTATCGCCTTTGGTTGGGAGTTGCTTTTACGAAGGCATATACAACGTTACTCGGAATGACGGACAGCGGGGCGTGTGATGTTTGCGGCACCGAAGAAGACATCGAACACCTGCTGTGCCACTGCCCTCGTTTTTCCTCGGAGCGACAAGTACTGTCCAACGCACTGCGGCGACTGGATGATAGGCCAATTTCCGTGCAGGTGCTACTACAGCACCGTCCACATCTCTCGGCGGCCCACAAGGCAGTGAAAGCACTCTTGTGTTTTTTGAGAACGACGGGCTTATGCGAACGCCTCTGACTTGTGGTGCAATCCCGCACGCTGTAGTGAATGCACTGCATCTCTTCTCTCTCTCTCTCTCTCATTTTTTTTCTCTTTCCTCCCTTCTATTTCTCGTCTTTCTATTCCCCTTCCCCGACCCCCCAGTGTAGGGTAGCCAACCGGAAGTGTTTCTGGTTAACCTCCCTGCCTTCTCCTTTTTCTGTTTCCTTCCTTCCTGGTCGCTTGGTTAATCGAATGTACACCAAAATTGGTATGGCGTAACATGACTGTATGACGAACATAAATGACAAGTCATAACATGAAAATCATGACACGCATGTCATGTACAGCATGACTTACGTGCCACGCTCATGGTGCACTGGTGGTCGTTTCGCTAGCTTTATACACACCAAAATTGGTATCTTGCGACCTGACTGTGTAACGAACATAAATAACACGAGCTAACATGAAAATCATGACACGCATGTCATGTACAGCATGACTAACGTGCCACGCTCGTGGGGCGCTGGCGGCCGTTTCGCTAGCTTGATCTATCCCGAAATTGGTATTGTGCGACGTGACTGGGTGACGAACATAAAAACACGAGTTAACATGAAAATCATGACACGCATGTCATGTACAGCATGACTTACGTGCCACGCTCATGGTGCGCTGGCGGCCGTTTCGCTAGATTTATATACACCAATATTGGTATCTTACGCCGTGACTGTGTAACGAACATAAATAACACGAGTTAACATGAGAATCAGGACACGCATGTTATCCACAGCATGACTTACGTGCCAGGCTCATGGTGCGCTGGCAGCCGTTTCGCTAGCTTGATATACACCAAAACTGGTATCTTGCGACGTGACTGTGCGACGAACATAAATAACATGAGTTAACATGAAAGTCATGACACGCATGTCATGTACAGCATGACTTACGTGCCACGCTCATGGGGCGCTGGCGGCCGTTTCGCTAGCTTTATATACACGAAAATTGGTATCTTGCGCCGTGACTGTGTAACGAACATAAATAACACGAGTTAAGATGAAAATCATGACACGCATGTCATCTACAGCATGACTTACGTGCCACGCTCATGGGGCGCTGGCGGCCGTTTCGCTAGCTTGATCTACCCCGGAATTGGTATTGCGCGACGTGACTGTGTGACGAACATAAAAACACGAGTTAACATGAAAATCGTGACACGCATGTCATGTACAGCATGACTTACGTGCCACGCTCATGGGGCGCTGGCGGCCGTTTCGCTAGCTTTATATACACGAAAATTGGTATCTTGCGCCGTGACTGTGTAACGAACATAAATAACACGAGTTAAGATGAAAATCATGACACGCATGTCATCTACAGCATGACTTACGTGCCACGCTCATGGGGCGCTGGCGGCCGTTTCGCTAGCTTGATATACACCAAAATTGCTATCTTGCGACGTGACTGTGTGACGAACATAAATAACACGAGTTAACATGAGAATCAGGACACGCATGTCATGCACAGCATGACTTACGTGCCAGGCTCATGGTGCGCTGGCGGCCGTTTCGCTAGCTTGATATACACCAAAATTGGCATCTTGCGACGTGACTGTGTGACGAAGGTAAATAACACGAGTTAACATGAAAGTCATGACACACGTGTCATGTACAGCATGACTTACGTACCACGCTCATGGTGCGCTGGCGGCCGTTTCGCTAGCTTGATCTACCCCGAAGTTGGTATTGCGCGACGTTACTGTGTGACGAACATAAATAATAGGAGTTAACATGAAAACCATGACACGCATTTTCCTTAGTGACATACAAGACGATGTATGCAGCTCTTTGCTGGCGGCTTCGCATTACATCGATTCCCACAATGCGTGGGATCTGCCGGCTTTTTTTCTTGAAATCTAGTTCAGGCTCCATTCGATGCTGGTGTAGTTAATGAAGACGTAAAGAAAAATGCGGCCCCGATGACCTTCTTGATGAATATTTGTAAAAGTGAAAACCCGGAGATTTAATTAATGTATATGTCTATGTCGACAACATATGCATCGGTAGATGCTTTCATACTGAGGTGGTTGCAGCTTGCGATATGCCAGTTAACAATGCAACCCATCACTTGTAAAGTGTGCTTCTACAAGTCACACAATATCTACAGAGAAAGCACGCTCTACAGAAAAATAACTGTATTGTTAGATTTTTGTAAAGCTTTGCCTGTAAGGCTAGAGCGTCAGTTAAAAAATCACACTTCACTGGAGCTAAATATCGCGTGTTGTATGATACGACGTGGGAGGGTGCTACTTTTCGCTTCCATTCACACTGTACTTTTATCAGCTACAAAAATAAGATTCGAGCAGCCTGATAAAAATATAACAGCTTGCAACCAGCTGACTACGTAGAATAGCTCGTAACTCAAAACGTTTTTCTGAGCTTGCTATTAAGCTCGCTATTACTAAGTTCGCTACAATAAAGCTTTCTCTTACTAAGGAACGAGAGAGTGGTCAGGCGACGGAAAACGCACGACGTGACAACCTTAGAAGAACTTTTTCCTGCCAACTAAATCATGGGGCACACAATAAATGAATGTAATATTGTATTCCGTTGTGTGTGTGTGAAGTTAACGCTTTTTTTAACATTTTAACTTCTTTTGTCCTTTTTTTATCTAATATTTGATTCATTTACATATATATCATTTTTAAATTCGATATTTTAATCGCACTTTCTTGATTTTTCTATTTTGTGCAAACCATGTATGAATTAGGAGACCGGAGGTGCGTACCAGAATTAAAGGATAATTGTTTCATAGAAACCGGACATGCCCACAAACGGGAAACGCGTAGCCGAAAGTCAATTGTGTTGGACAGCAGCACCGCGGCTTCTATTTACATTTTTTTATTCTCTTTCTCTCATGCCTGCACTAACCATAACGCAGGCTAACCATAAAGGCACGTTGGCCTGTCCTGGACAAAGGACGCCTATATTTGCCTATAATCACGAAATATAGATCTTATTATCTGTATTTCTTCATTATTCTTTCAAAGCGCCTACTCTCAACATAGCAACATATTCAGACCGGCTACCTACTTCAAAAAACAGGAAAATTTTGAACTGGCTTATTAGCTGCCATTGGTTCGGCATTTATTAATAGTCAATTTTCATGTTAATCATCGATATCCCAACTCTTGTTTTCATGCCCGTGGCATCAAGTTTTAGTTTACAAATATCCGTAACTACATTGATTAAGTGTTGGATTCAGTGTTCTTAAATGGCGCATATCACTTCGAGAACATCTGTATGTGCATAAATGGCATGAGCGTTTAAACTAGCGGACATTCTGTATGAACATTGTTTGGCGTAATGGTAGATTTACTAACAGTAGGGGCTGATGTAAAGTTTCGACGGGAATCGGGAACTGAAACAGGTAGTATTTATATATAATTTTTTTATCTTCCTATACGCTAAGTTTACAATCCACTCAAGTGAAACTGAAACAGACTGGTCGGCTTCCATCTCATAAATCAAGTTAAACGATCTAAGGCAGCGGACTCAACAAAACTTGCACCAGAACGGAATGGAAAAAAAAACAGAAGCAAGAAAAGCGACGACATTATTTTTTTCGACAGGGCGAGGCTGCATGCCTTCTACAAAAACGCTATTATTTGTGTATATACTTTTCATTCGCTGTTTACACTTCCTTTGGAAAGGGTAGTTCGGTGATGCGCGCACAAAATAAACAATCGAATGGTCATTCTGTTTGTCCGGGAAGAGTGCGTTTTTGATGTGTCAGGGAAAATTAGAATCAACATTGGTGGACATGGCGTAGAAGAGTCGGGAGTAAAACTTCGAGGGGGCAACGTAAACACGCTGAGGATCGAGTGCGCCTTCAGAGTGAAAGAAAACAACGGCACTGCGGACGAGACGCGCACTAAGTGCACACCGCTTTTTTGTTCGCTCTTCCTTGTGTACTTGCTCCGCATGAAAAATAGAAGCCAATGAAGAAGACGGGAAAGTAAAGAGTCCCCAAATTAGAACAACTAATCGCATTTTCTGTATTCTAGGCTGGAATTTGGTAGAAAGCCGTTACAATAGGTGCAACTGTAAGAAGAGGTGGTAGCCAATGCGTGAGGTTTGAAATCGAAAGCCCTGTCTCTCCTTCCTTTCCCCCTCCGCCCTGAATTCGAAAGTGCCTCCTATGTAGCAAGCTCAGTTGCCAACGAAACGTTTGTGAAATTGAGTTTCTGGGGTGGGTTTTCCTAGGCTAAGGAGACTAGGTTTTCGACGATTTCGATGTGATGTTTGAGAGCAACCTTGCCTATTGCTTTCTTCGAGAAATCGACATTGTGTTAAACACTGGTCACAGTTTATGGCGATTCTCTAGACTAATGGGAAAGCTCAGGGCTAGACTGAATAGGCGGCTGCAGTTTCTAGGCAAATGCGCAGAAAAACTACGCCTAAATGTAAGAACGTCGTTCTCAATATGGTATACGTCCTTCTGAGTCACCTGCAAGATGGCCCAATCATTTACTTGTGCTCAGGAGGAGAACACAGAAGGTTTAGTGCTTGTTTCTCCGCGCCTTCAAGTTTTCTACAGCTCAACGTGGCACTCCACTTGCTCCAGAAGAGGGTCTTGCTTTTGTCGACAGACTTACCTTTACTTCGCTTGTTTTATTCCTGTCGCCTTGAACCCAGTGTTTTTATTTGTGAAGGCCTCAAGGACCACCCAACGAGGATAATCCTTGAGGCCTTCACAAATAAAAGTTTTCTCTCTCTCTCTCTCATGCTCCTCGACTTTATTTATTTTTGAAGGCCGGGGACTGCGAACGCGAAATAGACGAATAACTCAGAGAGACAAACAGAAAATGGCTCCGCTTTTCGTAGACGGCGACGCTTTTTGAAAGGCTCCACTTTCGAATTCTCAGTGAGCAATTTCGGGCGATGGAATTTCTCCGATTTCACTTTCGGCCTGAAGCGATCGATTGTGATATCGCATGGACCGAAACCTGCCCGAACTGTCAGAGGGCGGATGAGAGCAGCGACACCGCTGCCGGAAGTTTATGCTGTGGCATACGTTGCGGAGTGCTTTTCGTAGCAGAGTAGCGAGAGACAACAACGTTATTTGGACGTCTTCCAAATGCGCTTTCATTATGATAAAATAGCCATATGTGGCAATGAGTGGAAAAGGGTGAGAGAACACATGAGAAGATTTTTGCGGAATTGCTTTGGTCACAGCTACAAACACTCTGAAATGAGTGGAACTGCAACTTTGAGCAGTACTTAACAAAAGTAGAGTAACTAAATCCTAAACCAGAGCAGCAAGGCGTTCGAACCTAATGTAAGAATGAAAGTTCTTTATACAGAGAATCCATGTACATTTTGAGATTTGCAAAAGGGAAACACTACTGATTTCCACAGACTAATGAAAACCTTCCAAATGCATGCAGGTAACCGAAACCAAATTTTGAAATAGCGCTGTTGCTGCTACCTTCGACAGAGCCCAGTATAACATCAGTGCTTAATTCACTGGAATTAGCAGGCGAGGATGAGCATGAGCATCGTTTGCAAGCGGCCATCTGTCATCTGTCATCTGTCTCATTTCGTTCCTGCATTAGAACACGCTTGATGGGGGGGGGGGGGGGGGTAAATAGGCGGTCTAGACGCCATAGGTGCATTCTAACTATTCGGTACCGCAAACAAACATCACAGAGTAGAATCGGGACACAAACAAGAGCTTGCTGAAGCTGCCAATTATTTGCAGAAGAAATATATACAGGAATAAAACTTTTGAAGAGAAGAAAATGTAGATCAGGGATAATGTCGACTAAGTTCAGCTGCGGCACAGAGATGAACTCTCACAATTTAAAAGCAATATAGACGGTGAACCTACACTCTAAGAAAAAAATTACACCATCTCCCACTCAAGGGAACCATGAGGGGATGCGAAGGAGCATTGGGGGCGCACACCAACTTTCCGTTACGTTCACTCGGCGTTTCCGTTAGTGTGTCAGGTTTGTGGTTGCTACAGCTGGCGCCGACGTTGACGTTACAACTCATCTGAACGGGAGCGAAGAGAGAATGACGGAAGCCGACCGAGCGCACGTGCTTACATACACATGAAATGGGGGAGGGAGAGAAGAGAGTGGGTTACAGGCTCTATTTGGCTGCGGCGCGGCTTCATCACGTGGGAGGAGAGGCTGCGCCGCGGCTGCAGCGTGGGGGAGGAGAGGAGAGAAAGCGACCGAACACCTGCGTAAAGGAGGAAAGTGGGAGAGAGAGTAGGCGCATGCGCAGTGGAGCGCGGACGCCACCGCCGGACACAGCAGCAAAAGCTACTTCTCATCCCCCCTAGCAAAAGCTGCTTCTCATCTAAAAAAAGAGTCCTTTGACTCTTTTTGAAGAGTCCTGGCTTGCCACGTATATGACTCTCTTTAAAGAGGCGCGTTGACTCTCTTTGGGGGTCATTATACCCTCTTCTGAGAGTCGTGTGGCCCACAAGAGAGTTAACGTGCCTCTATAAAGAGAGTCATATACGTGGCAAGCCAGGACTCTCCAAAAAGAATCAAATGACTCTTTTTTTCTTAGAGTGTACATAGCACTTCAATATTGCTTTGTAAACACGAATAATTAAACCAGGTACGTTGCAGAAACAGTGATATCACACAGATAGCACTCTTTTTTGCTATAAGGGAACCTTAAGCAATATGCCCCGTTTTATGACTCGTGATTGCAATGCAATACCGAAGCACCATGTTAGTCCACCGTGTTTATCGCTTTGAGATTGTGAAGCTTTGTCTCTGGACACTTTCCACCACTTACTGTATGAGCGTCGACTGTAAGCATCCATGTGCTATTTCTTACTTTTCCCATGTGGGTAATAAGGCTGGATGTTCCTAGCTTCATATTTTTTCTTTCACTGCAAAACTTAGTTTTGCGTTAGAGGAATTTGCGTTTTGTGCAGTGTGTGTATCATACAGTAGAGTGTTGGCTTTTGCCATTCGGTAAGCAAAGTCCGCTCACGGTACCAACGCCTATTGCGTGTTTTGTTATTTCTGCCTGACAGAGACGTCAAAACGTCTTTCGCTTTCCGCTCATCCGGCACGCACTCGAAGATAACAGAGGCGCCAGTAGTTTTTTATTACTTGACGCACTCATAATGCTTAATGCTGATAGTAATGTCCTCCCAGAAAATGTTATACGGCAGTGGACTAGACCCACATGGCTTTCGCAATGTTCAAAAGGCGGCAACCCGCATACATCCGTATTTATCCTCAGTCAAAACCATTTCTTTCCCCTTTGTTATCCACGCTCAGTTTATATAGTAGCAGGGTATATAAATAAATATTCTGTTACAACTAAATACGGCACGCATGCTTGTCAGCTTACTATTTTGTTTGTACATTGCACGCATGTAAACTGTTTATTATGTGTATGATCTGACGATTCACAGTACTTCATGTCATATTTTTCAGTTATCTCAGCATCACGACAATGTAATCGTCTGGAATGAATATTTCCAGCTATTGCTTTATAATGTTACCATACTTGAGTTGTGTAAAGTATTATGGCTCAAACCCCTACTGAAACGTTTCGTGTGTCATTCCAATAATTCCGTATGTTTCCGTAAGAATCTTACGGAAATATACAGAAAATATATGAAAAATATACGGAAAACATATGCATTCGGTATGGAAACATATAGAATTATTGGAATGGCATACGGAACGTTTCAGTAGGGAAGAAATGCTTTATTGGAGAGCTTCGTATTAGTTTCAACCTCTTGGAGTACTTCAGCGAACGTCCAAAGCAGAATATACGGATGCTTTCCCACGTCACTCAATCAGAATGTAGCCGCCTCGATAAAAAAAATTACAGCATATCCACGGGTGAATGATGAAGAGCTTGGGCGAAGCTCCTGAAGCAATAATGGTATCCGGATCCGCTTCTCGTTGAGCCCGTTTCGCAGCGGCGTCCTTGGCGCGCACCGTCCCGGGATCCGCCTGGCTGCCGCCAAGCGAGCGCCAAGCAAGCGAGCCTCTCGGGACCGAGAGGCTGCCGCCAAGCGAGCGCGGCGCCAGGCGGATCTCGAGGCGGTGCGCGCCCGCGAAGCCGCCGCCAAGCGCGCGCGGCGCCAGGCGGCAGCCTCTCCAGCTCGCACCTAGGGATCCTGCCGACAAGCACGAGACGCAACGGCCTCCTCGTCTTCCATGGTCCGCCAAGCAGCACGATCCGGCAAGCGCACTCCTCCACGTACGGCGACGATCAAGGAGAATGAGAGATAACGGGCGCAGCAGCCAATCTGAGAGCAGCGGTACCTATAACGCCATCTAGTGTGCATTCACCCAGTCGCCATATTGCACACATCTCTATGGGACAGCGCTATCTAGTACATCGTGACCCAACTGCAGTTTGCATGCATCTATATGGGACAGCGCCATCTATTGAATGATACGGGAGACGCGACGGCGGGGGAACGCCGGACGGAGCGACGACCGACCAGGTGATGCTATAAGGAGCTTCGCCCCTGAAAACTGCTATACTCTTCTTGCAGTTGTTTTTGCCAGACGTATATGTACGCAATCAATTCCCTTGAGAGTAAGACAAATTGCTTCACAACATTATTGTATTGATCTGGGCTAAAAATGCAGAAACGCTTGATTTAAAGGCAACTATTAGGAATCGTTTCCTGTTTCTATTAACACATTGAAGTAACATTTATAAGATAAAGAGTGCGATGTTAAGATACATGAGGGAGGGAAAATAAGAAATTGATATCTGGATCAGATTCACTAATTGTGTAATAAAAATCATGTATACAAGGGCTTTCCCTCTTCACGAGAGATTTAAGAATGAGGTGCCGACCTTAATTTCCAGGACAACTATCGCCTTATTTCTTTCCGTTTTATTGCCCTTTTCTTAATGAGCATTAAAGATATATAACATTCACTCGCAGTTCCTATATATCTGATGGTGCCTTAGCTTACGAGCTGCTTGTATAATGCTGCATGTGGGTATTACATATCAACCAGGCTTCTATGCCAAAATAGCCGTAAATAATGTGTAACATTCACGCCGCGTCCTACATTTAGTGTCTTATATTTCGCTTACCAGCTGCACACGAAACCGCTCGTGAAGACAGCGATGTTGTAAACACTGTCGCTGTGGACTTCTCGACTAGGGATTTTACAGAAGATGTCAAAGGAAAAAACAAAACCTCTTTATCTCAAGTTAAAGAAAAAAAACAAAAAAAGATCACAATGTCTTCTTATGGTGTAAGCAGCCGTACCATCGCCGGCTTAAAGGATCCCGGAGCGGCACTAAAAAGCCAGCACGAAGACCGAGTTAGGCTGCAGGAGCTGGAAAAGGTTCGCCTCAAGTGAGATGGTTGGATTTTAAGGAATCGTGTTTGGAACGAAACGTCATGCGACAGCGAAATAGAAGCCGGCTTTGTATGCCCTCGCTTCTGAGCGCTGTTCGCGGCTTTTGAACGTGATGGTGTTACCATGTTCTAAAGGAGAACACGCCGTGTTGACAGTCGCTGTTACCCTAGTCGGAACTGGTTACCGTTTACGTAAGGTGTAGGAGCCTCGTACAAGTAAAGCCGTTTAGGGAGACTCGGGAAGTGCTTCTGCGAGTGTGTTGTTTTTGCAACAGCTCCTGGCTGCTGAAGCGCTGCCTAAGCGGTTATGCGAAGCTGGGGATTAGCGGAATATTGATATTGAAGCTGCACAGGGAAGCCTTTAATGTTGAAGCCAGGCTTGCCATTTAACCTGGTGTAGCACAGCACCTTACTCCTGCGCCATGTCTTTAACAAAGGTGTATTATTTTTCTAACGATGTCCCTTTAATAGAACAGATGCCTAAGCATATTTGTGCGTGTCTTATTTATCCATGCGCTTACAAATTCGGCGATACAGAACTACGCAAGAACTAATTGAATTCCCGCCTATATTGTGTGACGTTGCATAGGCACAGTGTTCCTCAACAATGGCTGCCCAAAATTTGCAGCAAACTCGGTGCAAGTACGACTTACCCGATTTCTCTCCTCTGCAGAGTCATTTCTCCATGTCTCGACGTAAAGCTTTGCAGTTCATTTTCTTGACTGCTGACGCCCTATCCTTAGCGGCTGCGTTTCAGGGTAGCCAAAACCACTTTTTCTTCGAACGATAGAACCAATGTAACTTGGCTTTACTTTTCTTACTTTTGTGAACTATAGAAAAGTGTCTATTTAGAACAAGTGCCAAGAACTGTCCTCAGCAAGCCTTTTCTTGAAGCCATTATGAGCGTTCTATGGCATTTAGATTAGTTCAAGGATTCGGCACTTTTATACTTTTTCTTCAGGTCGTACGGAGTGATTGCTTGATCCGTAGTGTGACACAGACACACGCACGCACACACACTCATATATAAATATATAGATATATAATACAGGATACACGTTATAGGTTTCAAAACAGGAGAAAGTGCCTCAGATCAGGCTGGCCGACGTTTCAATAGGGGACCTATCTTTGTCAAAGGCGCCTTGTCATCCCTGGCGTGTTAGTTTTAAGGGGTTAGTGATGACGTCATGTCCAGCGGTGGCGCGTCTGTTGCTGTTGGTAATTTCTGCCTGGAAAGAGAGAAACTCGAAAGCAGAGGAGTGTAGCCCTTGCCACATTTCAACAGAGTTTGCAAACACGTTCGGGTCTTCTGCCATGTCAGAGTTAAAGGTAGCTGCAAAGAAAGAAGAAAAAAAGGAAAAAAAAAGGGGGGGTACAACCAAGCGAGAGGGCGAGTGCAGCCATCACAAAGAGCTGCAGAAGGTGGTGAGGAAGGAAACTACAGGCGGGGAGAAAAACCGGGCGGCTTACGTTTAAATGTCCGCCAAGGAGCTGCAGAAGCAGAAGGTGGTGGGGAAGGCAGCTACAAACGGCAAAAAAAAGAAGGTACTCGGGGGCGGCGTACGTTTAAAATTCCGCCTGCCTACTTTAGTTATTCTATGGAATATGGAAGTGTCAGGAGGGCTGATAAGTTTTCCCCATGACTGTCTCTATAGCGCTCTCTGACATCAAGGTTCACTACTAATTTCGCATCATGGGCTCCAATCTCGTCAAATGCGGTGTTTCACAATGCAACAACGCAGTTTCAAAACATGCCACATTGATGCATTTCCATTTTACCGTGTAAGAAGCTAAGATATTTGTTGCTGCTGAGAAAAAAAAAGGCATTAACGATGGAAAAAGATACCTTAAGAAGAGAAGGAAAGCGATAGGCCAGTCACATTTCCTCTGGCTCACGAACCCGGGACACCTTTGACGCTTGATCCCCTGGCAATTCTCTGAAGTGAGCCCGATACCCAGAGCTTTAGCTCTCGTCGACAGACTCTCTTTACCCATTTCTTTTTTTAATGGCATCCCGCTTATACTTGACTTTTCATATTCAATCTTGAACTTTCCTAGCTCGCTTTTCATGTCCGTACGCTCGTTGAAACTTTTGCTTTTCGAACCTACAGCCGCTATCTTCTCTGTAGGTGCAGTCTTATAGATAAAGAAGCCACTGAAGAATATGGCGTTAAAGAGCGTGGGCAAAACTCACATACGTACACAGCAGACAGGCGACGCTTTGTCGCGTGTTTCTTTCAAAGGACGTAAACCTTTTCTACTTTTTTTCCTTCTTTTTTTAATCTATTTCAACAAGGCATTCATTCAAGCATGCTAATAACTCTTGCGTCTTACTTCGCAGGTTAGCCTATCATTTATAACATTGAAGCGTGGAATCTGTCTCAGTGGTACAGTGATTACGGTGCTCGGGTGCTGACCCGAAAGTCGCGGGTTCATTCTCTGCTGCTGCAGTGCTGTTTCGATGAAGGCGAAGGCGAAATGCCACAGGCCAGTGTGCTGTGCGATGTCAGTGCACGTTAACGAACACCAGATACTTCATATGTACTGATGGGCTAGTTGGTGAGCCATGATATTTGATGAAACAGCGCACAAACGGCAAATTCACGCACACATAAAATGACACAAACACAAGCGCTTGTGTGTCATTCAGTGTGATTTTATGTGTGCGTGAATTTGTCGTTTTGTGCTCTGCTTCATCAAAAAATACCAGATGGTCGAAGTTTCCGGAACTCTTCGCTACGGCGTGGCTCATAATCATATCGTGGTTTTGGCACATAAAATCCCAGATATTGTTATTGCTGAAGCGTGTAAACGGAATGGTTAACCAACTCAATGTCATTATAGTAAAACGGGACACACACCATACTCACGGACATCAACGTACGCGTATTTGACTGCACCGACAGCACGAAGTAGTAAGAGTGCGCCGGTAAATTTTATACTGCAGATGTATCCTTGTAATATCTGCCTACCTCTCCCCATTGTCATCTGCGACCCATAAGTCGATCCGTCGCTATCTCGCAATCTATTACATGAAAAGTCGACATAATTTTGTTATTCTGTAATTGCTCACTGTCCTCACTTAATTCAAATGTATGCCGGTGCCCTTACCTAAGCTTTTCAGTCCTTCTTGCGACGCTCATTTTTTATTCACCTTCCTGTGAAGATACTGCGCACCAGCGTAGGAGAACAGGAAGTTGAGACAGTTGCTAGAGATTGATCTTGTTGCGTGACTGCCCTATTCTTCAATTTTGACGAATTGTCTTGCGATGCTTACGAACAACTACGCGTAGCAATCCCTAACTCATCTATTTCGCAATCGCACGTTCACACCGAGTTTTTTTTCTTTATTAGTTTCTACGCCTAAATAATTTGAGTTTCTTGCTCGAACAAAAAGAAATATCTTTTTTTTTTTCTAAGGTTGACATGCTTCGTGATTACTAAATCTTCATCGACTAGCTCACGTGCCGCGCTTGCAAAAAAGAGAAGAAAAACTGTTCCTCTTTCCAAACGAGACCGGGTACTCATTAGTTTAAACCTACTTCAGATTACTACACTGCAAGGGTAACGGTACTCACTGCCGCAGTCTCACTTGTTTGCTTTGTCTTTTTCTATTTGGAGTTAGACCGACGCGCGACTACGTTCAGCTTTCTTTCTTCTTTACTATCTTAGGGAGGAGAGACAGCTTTGGGCCTCATTCTACGATGCCCATCGTAAACGTCTTGACGGGTAATTACCTACCTTCCTGACAAGCTTTCAGGTAAGTAACATTACGACTGACCGAGAAATATACTGACCATCGTTCTAACAAGAAACAAGGTTGGCGGCGTGGAGTGTCACAAGAGTGCTCCTACAGAACATGTACTTTGCGAACACTTCTCTTTCAGCAAGTTCGATCGTAGGCATTCGTTCTCATTAGTAGCAGCTGTCGCAGTACTATCGGTTGGCCCTCTGTTCGATGAAAGCAGAATTGGCGCGCTAACGGGGGATAAAAGCACTTTGCGCAACTTAGAGCGCGCTAAGCTTAACAGGGCAAAAATACATGAAGCCATCTCGTGCTTGCTAAACTGAAGCTATCCCCCGCGTTCGTATTTCGTTGGTCTGTCTCGATGCATTGTGAAGCTTCGATGTTTAATTATCGTTCCTTTGGGAGCCAGTCGAAGGAAAGTAGTGCGCAACCTGATCCTAATTAGCCGACAATTTCATGGGCTCAGTGGAACACTCTGTTAGCGTTAGATGTCCCCACATACATTTACAGCAGCTAGGTTTATAGGAGATTGAAACATGAGTAGTAGCATGCCGAAGCATTTACAAGTGTCGTGATTGAGAAGCGCTTGTAAATCAGGTCATATCCTTTCTTGGCCCATACAAGGTTTTTACGGCGCTCGATGTTGGCACTCTCTGAAGAATCTGCTATTTAGTCGTCAACAGACAAGAGATGAAGGAAGCGGCTCGCTACTTGTTTTAAACAGCACGTTTTCGTTGTCTACATAGTGTGTTCTACCATTAACATAATTTTGGTGTGTCAGTAGAGGTGTGCGCGCTTTTTCTTGTGGCTCTTTTGTTCATAAGCACTGCTGAGGTTTTTAAGAGAGACGAACTTGGACAAGCGGCTGTGACAGAAATGTCGCGTACCACGCAAGACTGACCGACTGATTCTGTGTGTGCAGTGTCATGTGCTATCTTTCTATCTTTCTCTCTCTTTCCTCTACATCTTTAATATCCCCCACCCTCTCCCCATGTGTAGGGTAGCAAACCGGTTGTCCTATACTGGTTAACCTCCCTGCCTTTCCTTCTCTATTACTTCTTCTCTCTCTCTTGTGATAGAAAATGAAGAGAGAAAAATGGGTGGTGCTGTTTGCATCGCACGGAACGTTCTTACAAAAGTTCTTACGAAAGAAAGCCTGTCTTATTTCAGCACCACGATGTTCTTTCGGGACATTTTTTCTTTGACATTTCGATTTTCTTCACTCTACAATCTTCACGCTTCATTTTCTTCACTCTTCACAGTGTGAGAAAACATTCCAAAACCATCACGCATAGACTGTTTGGAAGTTGTAAGCTTTATTATAACACGCGCATCTTCTTCGTCCGTACGAGACCAGGGTTAGGAAGCAACCCCCTAGTCAGCACTGCCACATTACGGCAGCAAGTACTTGTACGTTTTCATAGCCCCCAAATGGACCTCAGCCGTTAGGCGTTAAACAAACACGCGCCGAGATACTGCACAAAAATGGGCCTCAAGAAGGAAATGCCTGGGAAACGGATAAGGCCGTCTGATGCCTTCTTTCATCCACGGCAGCCATCGTTATTTGAGCAGACGCGGCGAACGAAGCACGGTAGGTAGGCGGGTAATCTTTCCTTAAGAGCAACTGGTGAGCAGTGACTGAGAGGGAGATAGACCAGAGGACTTAGGGGGCGTAAGGAGTGGTAGTTTTGCGGTGCGCCCGTAAAAAAAGCCGCCGGGAAGAGACTGATCGAAACCGTCATTAGCCTTCCGGGAGAAAGCCTTCTTTGGTGTGAAGGCTTTCTTGAGAGCACTGTACACTGAACCTGTGGAACTACGGAAGAGTCGAGAGCTCATACGCGAACGGAGATTGTACTGAAGAGTAGGCTTTTTGGCAGGGTTTGTTCATGATTGTGAACCAACCTTCCCGAATGATATTTGTGCGAGACCTGCCCTCAACGCCACGGTCTGTGTCTCTTCTTTCGCCCCGTCTTTTACCTACTATTTTCGGCTCGTAATTAGGAGACTCTACTGTTATTTGCTTTACGAAAAGGCAAATGCTTGAACGCTACGCACGAGAGAAGGCAAAATATTGAGAAATGTATTTAAGTTATATATGTTTGCATCCGTGTGGTTGATGTCTCAAATGGAAGTAGTCTGGTTGTGTGTTTGAGGTCTTGAACATGACTATCCTGTAGCCTGAGATGTGTGAGCAAACACATTGTGGTGCTGGAACGAGAATAAATCAGAAGCTGGTTCCTTGTGGTCATTTCTGGCCGAGGAATAAAACGCTGAATGTACTTTCTAATCTCGACCGCCTTGTTTTTCTGCGCAGAAGCACATTGTGATACAGCACGTGCATGAGTTTGGGTTGGTTATGCCGAAAGATATGCAGAATGAACGCCACGTTTCAGGAGCAACATGTTAAAGCAATTTATCGCATCTTATGCTCCTCAGCCACAAGTTTGAGGTACTCAGCCGTCACTTTTTTTTCGGTGTGCAGTAAACGACAGCTTCTGCGTGGAAATTCAAAGAAATAAAAAAGATTCGGTCGAACCAAGTTGCCTGGTGTAGTCGGAGAACTGCAACTTCCTGGAGTTGCTATACCGTCTATGATTGTGTGAGAAAATAAAATGCAGGAGGCATAACTAAATGCCATGTTGTTCTCTGTGGCTATATTTTTTTTATAAAAGTACGTGTGTAGCATAGGTTGGTATCCCATGTAATTCCATGTAATGCTGTTATCATGCAATGACCAATACTTTGTTTGGTGAGCTTACAATGCATAGCAAATACAGTCCGCTTGCAAACAAACACTAACAGGGCAAACACGGTGCACATCAAATATTCACCGACTCAAGCAAAGGCGCAAACAAAATAAAAGAGAGGTCCTCGTGCCTATTCTGTCACTGTCGCCAGCTGTGCAGACAGAGTGAGTTGCGGAAAATAATTCCACGAAGCCACGTCGCCTACGCAATTTCATCGCCTCATCAGTTACCGCCACCAGCGTCATTGAATAGACGGCAGCGTTAGTATGTTCCGCGCACACCTCATTACCAGCAGTACTTTTGTTGGGCGGTGGTACGTTTCCTCCATTTGTTAGATTTCCTTTTCCATTAGGACTTACGACAGCCGGATTCCAGTCTACCGCAGACATTGTCGGAGCAGTAGACCATCCCTGTAGTAAAAGTGAGTCGCACCGCGAGACAACAGAACCATCCATCAATGTCCACGAAAGTGCGGACTTTGAAAGAGGTCCCTTTCGGGTGATATTCTCTGCCACGCCTCTCAGTTGTCGGAAACAGTGCTCGGGAAGATAGAAGCCGTGACGTCTTCGTTTACTAGAATAATCACGTAGTACAGGAGGCATGGCTGGATGTGACGGTAAACAGAGACCGCCATTCAGAAACGCCGCCTAGACTATGCAGTTAGCTAGCGGTGGCCCCGCCCATGATAAGCGTTTCATTAACGCCCTTTTAGCGATTGTTTCGGGGAGGTGGGGCTTAACTCTGTACCATTCCTCCTCCCAGCCGCCTTTGATTAGACCGGACTTGGATACTATTTGAGAAGCAGTAACAGACGTTTCGCAGTCCGCGTGTCTTGTGACATTGACCTACCTATCCTTAAACCATTGACGGATATCTTTTTTATTGTCTAGGTAGCAAGAACCAATTGTCATTACAGTTACCGTTTATTCTAGATATTCGAGAATTTCAGAAAAGCGAACTGGTGGCTTGTTCGCCATCCGGTGAAAGGTTTATTGCACATATTTTATTTATGCGATAAAAGACAGCGTGCTAGCAAGTAACTTAGAACACAACGGGATATATATACACACCAGGTAAAGGCGTACCTGTATAACGGCGTATTTAAACACTAAGTAACTATCTCGCTTATAAGAAGTGTTCCGCAAACCTGCGTAATCATTCGCTATCTTTGCCATCATGCGGATTCGTAGATGCTTCAGTTCTATGTCATTCGGCTTGATTCGTTAAATGCTATGGTTGTGGTAATAAATGACAAAAGTGACGCGCATACAGGCCTGTTCCAGTTAGAACCTAATAACGCGTTCATTAACTTTAGAGCATCCGGCCGCGGTGGTCGCATTTCGGTAGATACGAAATGCGGCCCATGTACTGCGCGTTAAACAGCACCAGATGATCGGAATCTCCGGAGCCCTCAACTACATCGAGCCTCATAATCATATCCTGGTAGAGAACAGCGCGATACAACGAAGACAAGAAAGACCGAACAGGACTAACGCTGACTACCAACAACTGCGATTATTTTTGTTGTACAAATATATAAACACTCTGGAAAGAGGAAAGACGGCGGAGAGGGAGATTTTCCTGACACGTGCGCACATGCCCTAATTTGTGAACTAGCGTTAAACGCTCAACTGCGGAGATACTTAATATCTTTGTCTGTTAGTGCGATAGATGGGGAGCTGATACATGAATGACCTGCAGCATGGAAGGCAAAGGCTTCATATATCTCGCGGGCGCGGTTATCTCGGTAGCGGCGCACAATGGGCGTCTGCTGGAAGTTTGGTGTGCAACCACATTCAGAACAATGTATTGCCAAACTTCTAGCAGACGCTCATTGTTTTATATATATATATATATATATATATATATATATATATATATATATATATATATATATATATATATATATATATGTGTGTGTGTGTGTGTGTGTGTGTGTGTGTATGTATATGTGGTCTTCCTTGTTTTCCTAATAGAAAATTAGGAAAACAGGGAAGGAACGTCGCCCAACTCCGCAATTTCTTCAGGCTTGGGACCACCATTGCGAAGCTGCCTAAATTTTTTCCTCGAGCGATTTCAGTATGAGTTGAGTCCGCCCTTTTAACAAAATTAGAACATGCATGTCATTCTTATTCGCGAAGTATTAGAGCGAATAAAAAGCCTCAAGGCGGACACGTGTCGTCAGTGCCGATCACAGTAGCCTTCGCTACAATGTAGACATTCCTTTTCACGACTCCAGCTTTCCCCGAGCAAACCGTCATGCACTGAGAGAAAACATATTCTGGGCCCGGAGTTACCATTAAGTCCAGCCACAGAGCAGCGAAAAGCGCAATTCATGTGCAAAGTGAGTCTTTCAAACCCGCGTACCCTCCCCACACCATGCTCTTTAAACAGCCTAAGCCAGGAGAAATGCACTTTCTAGCCAAATTAAATCACTGGGCGGTACGATTTAGATCATTGCAAAGAGGTCCCAGGGGCATTCTTTTACGAAAATGCCGAGGAGTCCTTACAGATGCAAATCACCCGTCGTGTCTTTGGAACTAGAAGACAAATACAACTTTACTTTCGTTCCGCAAGGGAGGAATCTTATTTTGGGGCCTTATTTTCCGCGAGAGCACGCAACTTTTCTCCGCATATTCTGAACTCGAAGCTCAGTAAAATCAACCGAGAATATGAATGAGCGCAAAGAGAGCCTTTGTATCGCATACGTTGTCATTGTACTCCCAACTGCAAAGGTTTGCGGGACTCGAAGGAAGGAAAACGGGAGAGGGAGAGGAAAGGCAGAGATGTTAGCCGCTTTAGAATAACCGGTATGCTACCTCACGAGATTTTCGAAAGAGCATTATTCTCACTTCGTCTGCGATCATAGCCTCCAAATAAATGTTCCAGCCTGTAAGTGGCAGTGCAACCTACACAGTCACCAGCTATATATTAGAATCGTTAGTCTATTCACATTTGTAATCGTACCAACATCCGGTAAACTTTTGCGTCTGGGTATGCATAAAGAGGTCATAGAGCTTATGCAACGCGTTGGAAGCGCTGGACATTGCGGACCGCGTTATTATTCTTTTTTTACCCTCAGCAGATTTACATACTTTGGTGCGCTTATTGCGAAAAATTTGTTTAAGAAATGTTGCTGGGCAGCGATGCAGTGGTGTGCATAATTTATTTTTATTGCGATCTCAGACGTAAAACCAAAGCAAACACTTCCATAAGTGAACGCGTTTTCGGAGCACTTTTTGTCGGGATAGCCCGCTTGTGCCGAAGTGAAAGTATTGAATGTATTGCACCAGTATCATTAAGGTTCAGCCTTTGGCATTCTCCATGCCGATCTCGCTTACTCTCTCTCACCGTGGTGAGCTCTCTTCACGAAATGTTCAGTGTCCCGCATATCTGGTGGGCCACAAACCGTGCATAAATGTCCAATTATTTACCGAATTTTTTTTTTCTGTATTTGAATACGCTATTTCATATAGCCGGCCAAGACAGGTGTGTGCTGGTCTCCACAGTTACGGCTGTCTAAAGTAACGAATAAATTCTGCTCTGACGAGGTACTTTGTTTGGGGTACGTCTTGAAATCCTATACACTGCGCTAAATTTTCGAAGGCGGCTTTGCGCAGAGAGAGGAAGGATCGCCTGCATATATTACGATATATAGGGGAACGTTCTTATCTCCTAGTTAGGTTTGTCGAGATCAAGACGATCTTCAGACTCGACCACTTAACTATCCTTGCAGCTCGGAACATGCCATTGAAGCAAAGGAAACAGTACCTTAGCAATGAACCATTGTCATGTGAGTATACAGTATTCAGTATAATAAAGCACCTAAATTTCACGACCTTCAAATGGTTTTTACTTTGTTTTCATCCTAGCTAAGGCATCTGTTTAACGATACCGCCAGGATTAAGTGCGGTAACTGTTGAAGTCTCGCACGCGAAGATCTTCATCGTCTCTCTCATAGCAGAACACAAAGACTGCGAAACTACGTTAAAGGGACAGGCTACAGCTAATTACCATTTCCAAGGCGTGTAGAGGGGGGGGGGGGGGGGTTGGGTGACGCAGGATAAAGTATGGGAGGCATTCAGGCGCGCAGGCTACCGCGTGCGCAGCTGCGGGCCTTTGAGAGAGGCCGCGGCTTCCGGCTGCTTGGGCAGGCAGCTCCCGTCGCTGACAGCCGCTGGGGGCATTCAGGGTAAACGACCATGTGGCCTTCCTGTCTGTTACTTCTTTTTTCTTGCGTGCCTGCTGCTAAGTATAGGCTTTCGCTTTCACGGATCCGTGACGCAGTGCACGTGGGGAGCCTCTGGTCCCCGTCGTCACTCTGACAGGTGTCGCCACAGCGGCAGCCTTACGGACACGTCCGGTGCAACAGTAAAGTGGCTGTTCATTGATTCATGCATAGGTTTCTTTTTTCCACCCGTAGGGCTAATACTGATGGTAAATCAGTCTGTTTTCTTGGTGTCTTTACTTCTTCAATCGATCGTTTCCATTGGTATTAAGAAAAGTACATATCTTTTTACTGAATAACGCAGACTGATGCCTATATTTTTCATAGCTGAAAGGCGCCGTATTTTTTTCCCTCGCTTTATGCGATGTGGTCGCACTTTTTCCTTTTGAAAACCAAAGTGTGGTTGAAGCATTGTTAGCACATCGCAATAAAGAAAAGATAAGAAAAAACACAGTGAAACACAGAAGGGTGTCACGTTGGTGCGCCCACAACATACATATAGGAGGAGGAGGAGGAGGAGAAGAAAAACGGAAGGACAGGTAGGTTAGCCAGTTCTCAGACCGGCTGGCTACCCTGTGCTGGGGAAAGGGGAAGGGGGAGTGAAAGATGATAGAAAAGAGATGTTACAAAAAAGAAGAAAAAAAGAACAATAATACGATAAACGACACTGCTTAAAGTCTGTCTCTGAGACTGGTTGTGCGCAAAAAGAGCAACAACGCTGTCAAAGCTTTCCGGGCCGAGGACGGTTTCGGCCAGTGTCCTAAGATCTTTTCCTCCGACAATGGACGATTGTCAAGACTGAAGCGAGGACACTCACAGAGAAGATGGGCGATTGTCTCCTAGCAGCTACAGTTACCACATGTCGGGCTGCTGTCCATTCCAATTCGAAATGCGTTGGCCTTCGTGAAGAACATCCCGAGCCACAGGCGGCACAGGAGCGTCTCCTCGGCTCTAGTTATTCCTGACGGGAGACGGAGCTGTATATTCGGGTCCAAGTTGTGAAGACGGGCGTTGGTAAATTCCGTCGAGTTCCACTGCGTCAGTGTCAGTTGACGTGCAAGTGAACGAAGCCTTGTTGCGGCGTCTGTTCTTGACAGCGGTATAGCTGCACAATGGAGAGCATCATGGGCAGATCGGGCGGCTTCCTCAGCACGGTCATTTCCGTAGATACCGCAATGACCCGATATCCACTGATAGGTTATGCTGTACTGCTTCTCAATGGCGCGGTGATGAAGCAGTCTTGTGTCAGCGACTAACTGTTCATTTGGTCCATGACGATATGGTGACATAATGCACAGGAGGGCTGCTTTGGAGCCGGAGAAGACTGACCACGCCTGTGGCGGTTCTTCAACTACGAACTCTAGAGCAGCACGTATGGCGGTGAGTTCTGCAGCCGTCGATGATGTCAAATGCGATGTCTTGAACTTTTTAGTGAGGGATTTCTCAACGGTTTGAACCTGATCTCTCTATCTTCTCTGAAGAGTTTTCGCTGGGAAATTTTTCTTGAGACATTTCGTAATTTGTTGGTACGAAAGATTTTGTAAGCAATACCATAAAACAAGTCATATGTTTTCCAGAGTTATTTTGCAGTTTATAAATTTCGGGCTGTTCCAAGCTGACTTAGGCCATCCTTAAATACTGACTCCACTAACAAACGACAGCGTTATAAAAATATTTCTGCACACTTGCCATATATACTCACCTGACGGACAACAACTGCTCGGCGATCTTGCGAAACGCAACGTAACTGTCGCTCACAGTAGGATGCAGTGCAGTAACGTGATATCATGAAAAACAGCAAAGCTGCATACACATGAGTGTATGGGTGCACTAGTTTTCTATATACTTCGCACAAAGCGCATAGCCGTCATTCGAAAAGTCCTCTCGTCAATTTGGACTAACGGCCTTATGATGAAAGTAGCTCCAAAATGACAAACGCCTAGAGCTCCTAGGGTAGCCTACAGACACTTAATTAAAGCTACCATAGTAGTATAAGTGCCTCATAAAATGTCTTTTTGTCTTCATCGATCTACAGCTAGATTTAAAGGCACTGCGAACTAGCCAGTCCTGTAAAAGAATGTAACGTCTCTGATGGCGTCACTCATGTTTCAGAGATCGGCTTCTGTCATCTTGTACATAAGATTGGTACTACTAATAGTAAGTGCTGGGGTTCCTTGTCCCAAAACCATGATATGGTTATGTGAGATGCCGTAGTGGAGGGCTCCGGAAATTTCGACCCCCGTGTTTTTTTAACGTGCAGCTATATCTAAGCACACAGGCCTCTAGCATTTTGCCTCCATCGAAATGTGGTCGCTAGGGCCGAGATTCGATCCTGCGACCTTCGGGTCAGAAGTGAAGCATCATAACCGCTAGACCACCGCAGCGCGTACAACAATAGTGGGAAGTTTTAAAATGCATTGACGACATCATATCAAATGAAGGCAAAACAAACTACGTAAACAATGAGATAGAATAAGCAACACCACTTATTTTCTTTGGTGGTTTTGGTTTCACATGTTAGGTTTCAGACTGCAGTTTTAAACTATCACCGTAGGCTCGACGAAATGCAAGAAGCTGTCACCGATAGGCAAACGTTTTGCGCTTTGTAACATTTACGTGAATCTTGCTCTGACGTAAATTCTCCTCCCGTAAAACGCTTCTATACAGACATCCACCGTTCAGCAGGCGAAATGCCGGGGTACTTACGGCAAGCGCAGACGTAATCGTGTGGTACAGCAGTCGCGGTGCAAATGTACGCTGTGCAGCCGCCGTTTGCGCAGCGCTGTCGCTTGCTTTCGCAAGGTATGTTGCAAGCTTTTGTTGCAATACCTCTACACTCAGGAACGCATCGCGAGAGTGGGGTGGGCCCTGTGACACATTTCAGCAGCGATGGAAGTACGAGGCAGGAAAGTGAAAATGCGCATTTTGACGATTCTAAAAGCATGAAAGGCGCTTCTAAACGTTGTCTAGACGTATGACGAAATGCTTGTAAAAATATATGCCACCGTTGTGTAATGCTCGCTGAAATATTATGCTGAATGCATGTCACGTTTTAAAAAGCAAGCCCGTGAGTTGAAAAAACAGCAAATGCCCTGCAGTGAAACTCCGTCATCCTTTTTTCCAGCACCATTTTTTTTTTTCTGAGCGTCTTGAACTGAAGTGAGTGAAGGGTCATAAACTTTAACCCGTCTGCCTATAACAGTCCATGGCCTCACCAAGCATCGTTCGTTCTGGGGGATTCTTACAGCATGCATGCAGAAAGGGCTCATATCTACGAAGTATCTTGATTTACTTGATATAGATTCCACCATGCAGCAATAGAGAGAGAGAGAGAGAGAGAAACTTTATTTACAATAAAAAAATTCTTTTGGGGGGAACCCTAGTCGAGGGCCCCACTGGCCTTGGCCGCCCGTTCAACCTGGTCGATCAGCGCTTGCTGATCGGCCAGGTCTGAGCTGGACAGTCGCGCCTCCCACTGCTCCAACGTGTGTGTTGGTATCGTGCCTGTGTGTGTCAGGTGTGGGGGGTGTTTAGAGCAGCCCAGGTAATGTGGTAGAGTGTAGGGCTTCCTCCGCACCATAGAAAAAGGGCACCAAGTAATATTCCAATGGCTGCGTAGTCACTGTGACATTCAGGCAAATGACCAAGCGGACGCAGCTGCCCGATCCGCTCACGACGGTGTCAGCAGTATCACCATTCTCCTCTCAAGATCGGACGCCGCAAAAGAACTTCGTGCGCTAGCCCGTCGTATAAGGTTGTCTTGTGGAAATTATCGACATTTACAAGTGCTCGGGTGCATAGCTTGGACCCTGATCTTGAATTACGCATCCCGTCCAGCTTATCACGACGTGACTCTACCTTGCTGGTCCGTCTATGGCGGGGGGTGGCCTTCTCAAATGCATATTCCTTTATTGTTGGAATGGCTGAGAGCCCGTCATGTGAAGTCTGCGGGTGCAGCGAAACAGTCGCGCACCTTCTCTGTGAGTGCACTCGCTTCAACTCCGAAAGAGCGGCCCTCTCAGCCGCACTAGGCCAGCTGGACAGCCGCCCTCTCACGGAGAACAAAATCCTAGGGCCCTGGCCTACCCGGTCTTCAGCACGAGCCGCTCTGAAGGCGTTGTTGCGGTTTCTCCAAGCAACCGGACTGAATGTCAAACTGTGACTGCCGGAAGAAAATGTCTCTGTGTAGTACTTGGACTGCGGTTGTGACTTCATTTTTTTGTTGTTGTTGTATTTTGTCGCGTGCTGCCGTCACAAACTCTTCTTCTTCTCGCTCATTCTTTTACATCCCCTTTCCCCTTCCCACGTGCAGGGTAGCAAACCGGAGACTGCTTCTGGTTAACCTCCCTGTCTTTCCTTTCTCCCTCTTCTCTCTCTCTCTCTCTCTCTCTCTCTCTACTTCTTTGTTTAATGCAATGGAACGCTTCCGCTATGATTTCGCTTTATTTGAACTTCTCACGAAAATTCGTTTAGCTCAGTTCAGGCAAGTTGAATAACAGTGCGACTGATGGCATCCTCATGAAATCGCCCTGATGCGCACCGGTGCGATTTCATGAAGATGCCATCAGTCACAACGTGTTATCGAGGCACGTGTTATCAGTCGCAACGCGTCGTCTTCTGGAAGCGCCCTGAGGAAGCGTGCACCGGTTAATCAAGGGCACCTTTTAACGTTGTCACTCGTGCAAAGCAGGTCTGCATGTCTATAAGGCACACCACGTCAGAGCCCGCATTTGCCGCAAGGTGTCGCCCCGCAGAGCGGGGCCGGCTGCTCGCGCGCTATACACAGACGTGGAGGCGGCTGTAGAGCGTGCTGCTCTGCTCCGTAGTTAAGGCAGCTATGGCTTGTTCCGACAGGTCGGCTCATGTCGCGTCGCGGTGCTTCGTATTGGAAGAGCGCAGTGAATGAAGCACGGCGGCATCAACAGTCGTTTGCAAAGTTGAACGTTACAAAAGTGATACAAAATATATTGTTTTACGAGGACGCAGTCCTGCTGCACGTTCGCGTAACAAAAAAAAATCGTGCAGGAAGATTATTAACGACAACGACAGCCTCACTTTAATAAGCCGACTAAGTTATGTGGCAAAAAAAGATATCCCTGAAAATGTGCCAATCTTTCTACTTCTTTACGTAGTCGGGTTTGTTAAGCAGTAAAATCATCCTTCCTCCTCCTCCATCGTTCCTTGTGCGCAGGCTTTCACCTTTAACGAGAGCAATAGCATTTTATCGACCGCAAACAATGCGTACACTTCAGTGTAACGCGCAATGGTTATTTAAACTAAGTCATACAAGAAAAAAAAAAACAGGCAAGCCAAGCGATGTAGCCCTGCTCGGCAGAGCATCGTGTTTCACGCCTATCACTCCACTCGATGCCAGCATTCTGTTCGTATGGGCCCTGCATTTTTATCTTTTTTTTAGTCCTTGCAGCCGTGGTATTCCACTGATTTAGGAATTCTCATTTCTTTTGAAAAAATAAGAAAAGCAAAGGTCAGAAAAATACAGCAGCACAAAAATCACCTTCTTCTGAATTGTGGTCCCTGTCTTATCGCAACGCGCGAGAACTCGTAGAAAGTTGTCGCACAACTATAGAATGACAAATAAAGAATGAAATTTAACGTGTATACGACATCAAGGTTGTGTTGCCCGCAAAGGGTTCACCTAGTTTTCTCAGTGTCTTTTCTTGTTTTTTTCGTTTCATGTCTAGCTTAAAAGAAATACTCTGGAATCATAAAAGTAGTACAATACGTGCCTTCCCAAATGTGGATGAAGGCCACCGGAGGTAATGGTTACCCTGGACTTAATACTACTACACCGAAAGCAAAGCAACGTATGAGAACCTGCACACAAAGTTTAGCAAAGTGAAGCCTCTTTTTAAATGCGACGAGCATTTCTTCAGCTAGCACGGGGGGTGTCAGACGGCCGGAGTGTTTTGCCCGTCTCTCGCATTCCCTCCCCCGCCCTCTGGAGCACTGGACGCCGCATGCCAGCGCGTATGCCACCGATGTCCTGTGCAACACAAGACCGAGGAATCAGCAGCGGCCACCGATGCTTACAGGCATGGAGGAAAAAATACAAGAAGGCGCACTCAGACGCTGAGTCGACAGGATGGGACAGAGAGGAAGATACGGACCTCCTCCTAGATGGCAGGCCTGTGCGCTGTGCTTTGCCACATCGTGTTTCTTGGACCGAAGAATGTTAGAATGGCAGCAGCGTACCGAAAAGAAAATGCTGTCGTTGAAGTTATTGCCGAAGGCATTTTGGCTAAGGAATAAGTTAAGCTTCCAATAGACACCAAAATGAGAGTGGATTAGACGCAGGCTATATTTTAACTGCTACGAACCGCGCTGTTGACCCTTACTTACACTACTTCGCCCCCTTAAAGGAGCGAAGTACATCTTCTCGTTGCCCAAACGAACGATAACGATCCTTTTGCGACGCCAGTCTTCTCACGTCCGCGTCAGACCCTTTTCTTCTTTATCACATTTCCTTGCACAATCGCCAACTCCTCCCAGTGCTCGAAACGCTCACAGGATTGTCTTCAAAGACAGAGTGACAAACTCTACTCTCATCTTCGCGTGGAGGGTTTTTGGTGTACACCTAGAGCTGCTTGCAAATGAAGAAGACGGCAATCCCGCCGACGGGTCGGCAGCATCAATTTGTACCGATAGCATCTCAGAGGACAGCTTAATGGTCCGACTCCCGACCCGTTACTGCAAACATACAGATTTCAATGGACTGCTTGCATCCGGTGCTCTCTCTTTTTCCAAGTTTGAATCTGATTTATTTACTACACTGCACTTACCGTAGATTGCGCGAAATTAATGACGTCTGTTGTCATTCGTTCACTGAATACTGAGAGCTACGCCTTTATACTTTAGGTTCATCGGCACCGAGAATCATAATGTGTTAAAAACTAAGTTCATAAAAGGACTGTAGATTATCCCACATTAGCTACTAGCGATACTGAACGAAGGATGCTCATTGGTTTCTATAAGTTCCAGCTACACACGGTGAGCAAATTGAAAAAAAAAAAATACACTGCTTTTTCTTTCAATTATTTTTCATAGAATACATTCTACTTCGTTGAAAAGGGCATTCAGTTCACACAAATAAAACGATTATTCATTATCTTGTGGTTCCAGGAATTTGAATTATTGCAGAAACAACCAAACTATGGCGTAGAATAATGGGAACAATGTTAATAAAAAGTAAAATTTTTGCGTTAGAGCCAAGGTTACTTATCTGGAAATAACCAATCCTAAATAAGGCAAGCTTGGCGCAGTGTAACATGCGACGAATAAGAACACTAGGGCCGGAAGTCTTTGCTTATCGTGGCATTGATGCTTGACGCTTTTCATTATTTCTGCAGCTTTTACGAACAACACTGTTCGCGCTGAAGCCAGTGTTTAGTTGGGGACCTAAGGTGGTTTTCCACTTCAACCAGATTCTTAAAAAACCGAATTTTCGCTGTATCGCAGTCGTACATCGTACAATAGAAGGCAATTGAATAGTGTTGGGGTTAATATATGTTGGGAACAAAGTCAGGTAAGTCTTTATTAGCTAGAGTACTTAAAGAACGGCTGGCGCGTTCTCGTATTATGCAGTGATATGCAGGAATAAATCCAATCCCTTATCGTGCATGGCGAAACTACTCCTCATTGCAACTTGTGCCTAACACCAGGCCGACTTCAATCACGTCTTTGCAAACTTCCCAAACAAACCCAAGCCACCGTGACAAGGGTCAGTACACTAGGAGCGATAGGAGGCTGCTCTGTGCTGCTCGCAACCGGAGTTACAGCTCCGGACAGTGGGCTGGGCCAGAGGGGTCGCTGAAGCACAGAAGTGTCCGACCACCTAGAGTGGCCCGAGGGCCCATCGTCGTCCTGCTTCCACTTCCCCCCACAAGTCCCCCCCCCCTCACATGATTCTTTCATGAATCAATAAAGTTGTTTACCTACCTACCTACACCATTACACGCAACAGGCAGGGTGTTTAGCACCCGTCGAAAGTGGTCACATTACGTTAAGCTATACTGCGGTGTCGGGGCGAGAATCGCGATCATGTCCAACGTAACGTAACGTGACGAAAGACACGTCATTGCGTTTTCAAAAGGTCCGTCTCCTGTCTTGTTTAGGTGGTCACAATGAGAAACTGGAGTTAGTACAGATACAAAAGAAATTACACGCAGAAACTAGTCTGGGAGTTGTCCGAATAATGCGTGAGCATTTGTTGCTAATCGCCTGCTGTTTGTTCACCGTATGGAATAATTGTAAGAAACGCCGCCAGGTGACCGCGAGACGGAGAGAGGCTGTTGCAGTCCCGAAATGTTGAGACTAGCTTGAGACGAGGAAGAGCAAGCGAGCAGTGCCCTCCTTCTTCCCGATGGCCTCCGGTATGACGCGAGTGCATTTTCTGCCGTTCTTCTGCGTTGCGGCCTTCTCCTGAATGTCTTTGTCGGGCAGCAACGGCAAGCCGTCCTTCCTCTTCTTTCTTGCGTTCGTTAGTGTCTTTCTGTAGGTCCTCGCTCGATTGTTTAGCCGAGCAATGCTTGCATATTTAACACGAAACACGACCTGGGAGTACTATGCTCTTAGGGCGAGCGGTAGGCGTAAGTTGTCGCTTAAAGCATGTGCAGAAAAAAGAAACACACCATCTCCCGCTAAAGGGGATCATGAGGCGATGCGAAGCATCGTTTCGGCACGTCGAGCCCGCGTTTCAGAGGGGGAGTGGAGAGGGAAAGCGGAGAAGGTATGGGAGAGAAGGAGTGGAGAGGGAATGTGGAAAGGGGGAACGGAGGTGTGGAGAGAGGGTTTGCGCATGCGCAGTAAGGGTGGTCATGCCACACACCACCACCACCGGATTGAACTCCGCCATAAGATGCTTCGCATCAAAAACAAAACTTCGAGGAGACCGTCCTGCCAACGAAGCCGAGCATCTAACAGCATCGCTTGTGCAAGTCACGTTGAAAATCCTCCGCCATAGCTCAGGTCAGAGCACAGATCATGTCTGCACATATGTTTCACACATCATAGCTCATGTCATAGTCACACATCATATGTTTTTGCACAGAAGTTTTGGCGATCTGTGACGCCATGATGACATCATATGATGACGTCATCACGTGAGGATGTTTTTGCATCACTCGTGCTGACGCCGCCGACGTGGGACGCCGGTCACTTCGCGTTTTATGACGCATGTAGGGCTAAAAGACAAAATAAAAACATTGCTGTTGTAACGAGACCTGACCAGGTGTACAAAAATGATGCTGTCACTAGTTGGGAAAGCCGGACGCGCCACTTAGGGAACATCTGGTTTCAGCAAATGATGGTACGACACGCCAACGTATACGTATTCGTGTAGGCTGTAATAGAAAATAACAGTGGGGCGTGTCCGCGCTGAGAATGAGGCAGCAAAAAACCTGAGAAGCGCAGACCATGAACGCATATGAAGGTGCGAGAATACCCAGAGCTACCACGAGAAGCCTTATGAAAATGCAAGCGCTTGCTAATTCGACTCGAATTTCCAATAGGTCGCAGCACATTGCCAGACAACGTGGTGCAAAGTTCTGCACTTCAAGCTGTGCAGGATGTTACAAGAGGTATACCTAATACAGGTCGAACTTAATGCTAGGCCTATTAGATGTGAATCATCTTATAGCGGAGTTCAATCCGGTGGTGGTATGCGGCGTGACCACCCTTACTGCGCATGCGCAAACCCTCTCCACTTCCCCCTCCACTCCCTCTCTCCCATTTCCCTCTCCACATCACCTCTCCCCTTCCCTTTCCCCCTCTCATTTCCCTTTCCCATCCCCATCTCCACTGCCCTCCCCTCTCCCCTCCCCCTCTCCCCCATTCCCTCCCCTCTCCCTTCCCACCTCTCCTTCCCCTCTCCACTTTACCCCTCTCACCTTTCCCCCTCACCACTCCACCTCTGAAACGCGGGCTCAACATGCCGAAACTGCTTCGCATCGCCTCATGGTCCCCTTTAGCGGGAGATGGTGTGATTTTTTCATCCAAGCTCGTGGGCTAATAATAGCTGAGTAAAAATACAGTCGTCGTTAGTGCACACGGAAGACGCACTCTTTAAGCTTTACGACCGCTCTCCCTACATCGATGACGTTGGCGAGGTTTGTGCACTTGCATGTGTAAGCTAAGTGGATAGATGATTCGTTAGCTTACTGATGGCTTGAGCACTTGTCACTATCGTATCTGAACTGAACAAACAGTGCCGCAGACTGTGAAGAGATGTAATGCTTACTTTTTTTGCCGTAAATGCACAAGATTTCACGACAACTTTTATTAGGCGTACGTCGCATACTACAACAATAGAACACCGGGTTTCTAGCAGTGGTAGCGTTGGCGGCTCGCACGTTATTCAGAACTTTCTTGTTGAAATAAGACAAGGAAGTGCTTTGAAATATTGTAACTTGTCTCACAGCTCTAAGAACTTATTACACTTAAACAAATCACGTGAAGTTTATTTTCATCATTCTGTATCTTTCTATCTACCTCTTTCTCACTTTATTCTATAAGCGATTCTTTTTTTGCTCGGTAAAGGGTGGATCTGTAAACGTCTATTCAAGACTAGTGTTTACTTTACTGTAGGATTGGCACGGAGAAACTCGAACTGAAGAGTACAGTCGCGATGAAATTAATTTCTGGGGGAATCCGGTTTTCTTTCTTTTTTTTGTACCTTGTGGTCGCACCTGGAAGGTGAGCCAAGCGTCGATGGAATAGCACAGAGTGAAAGTGAAGACACACAAAGTTAAGAAAGACTTGTGTTGCCTTCCTGACCTCTGTGTCCCTTTCTTCAAGTTTGCGCTATTCTGTCAACGTCACGTACCACCAAGCCCAAGTTGCTCTACTGCTCTACCAAACCACAACGTCGTGTAATGCCAGTGAACCGTGTGCCTCTACGCTTCTTTCTTCCATCCCCCTGCCTCCATGCGTGAGAGCCAATCTACTTTATTTTATCTAGTTTCATATTTTCTATCTCTCTCCCCCTTTTTTCTCAATACGTAGCTGCGAGATTACCACGCGATAAGTGCTTCCGTTTGCCGAGCTCTTCACCTCCGCAATCCGCTAACACACGTCCTCCTGATTGGAACCCACGCCAAGCCACCTTCCGATCGTGCTCCCGTCCTGCTCAGCCGCCCCGTCTAGTTCCCCTTACTATACCCTCATCCTTGCGCTTCGTGTTTTACTCGGGCCGAAAGTCCAATGATCGCCCAAAGGTGTGGCGTCAGCATCGATCGGCTTGACCGATGATTGCAGCGGCGTCATTGTGTGCCCGAACTGTAAACAAGCTCTTGGAAAGGTTCACCTTCTTGTTGTCTGCTGTATAGTTCATTGGCGGTAGAGCTCCCTTATTGTTGCACCACACATGTACTGTGGCATTCTCACGCTGTACCAACAAAAGAGACACGAAAGAAATACCAAACATTCGCCGATTCGCTGACGGAGATCATTCTTCGTGGAACTCGAGTGCCGTAAATCAACACACCTGTAAGCTAGTTACTTTTAAGTCTGGCTAATCGCATCGACGAGCGTAGTTTTTTTTCTGTTTCTTCTTTTTCACGATTCTTGAATGTTTCTTAAGCAGCATTGTTTTTGGAGCCTTGATGAGCTCATGCTTTCCTTCGCTGGCTTCCCTATACTATATAATAAATGTTTTCACCACCACCTCCCGATACATTTATTCCCCTTGTGATAACAATGCTTCGAATAAATACTTAGCTTCAGTGATGTCCTGGTCGTGTTATCCAGCTCCGGGTCTATGTCGCTAATGGCGGAATCCCCGAGTCGGTCACAGTATGCCATTCCCGTGTACCTAACAGCAGCGCTGATGGCGAACATTCTAGCGAGGAGTTTGGCTTTGGTCTTTCAACGTTTTAACAGCGCAGCTGTTTCAGCTTGAGGTTGAGCTGGCCGTCGTTCCAGAAAATTCTGCTGGTGTGCGCCACAGAAAGCGGGCATGTGCAAAGCAGCTTCTAACATGGCATAGCCATGCATTTTTTTTCTTTATTTCCACGCATTAGGAAACACTTTCCCACCTCAGCACTTTTAGCATGCGGTTGAGATTACAAAACTTTCATTTTGACCAGAGCATCCATCAACACCAACACTTCTTCGCCATATTCCAATTTTCGAAACACTTCACGTAGTCTGCTCACCAACTCGGTAAAGTAGGAGTTCACCGGTCTCGCATTTATGTCACAGTGCCTTACAGCCATGCGGTTTCTCCAAATACTGTGAAGACGGAGTAGAAAAAACATGTCATAGGGCACAGTACCTTGACCTGTAGCTAAATAAGGAATACCGTGTGGCGTGAGCGGTAATTCTTTTTTAAGGGCTCTTTGCATAATATCCCAAAGGAAGACCGCACTCCAACAGTCTACAAATACATGTTCTATAGATTCAGGTTTCCTACAAAGTAAACAATCTTTACCCCATGGTAAATACTCCCCTTTTTCTTCTAGCCAAGTTAGAACGGGCAAGGTATTAGTATGCAGTTTAAAAAAGCCATGAATGGTATGATTTAGTATAGTATAGCAAGGGAATGAAAAATGGGAGTGGGAGTGAGGAGGACTGATGTGAGCTTGAGGGGGAGGGAAAAGAAGAAGAAAGGGGGAGGCGAGAGGGTAAACCATAGCATAGCCATCAGGGGCGTAGCCAGAAATTTTTTTCGAGGGGGGGGGGGGGTTCGACCATACTTTATGTGTGTTCGTGCGTGCGTTTGTATGTGTGCGTGTATATATACGCAAGCAAAGTTGAAAAATTTCGGGGGGGTTTGAACCCCCCAACCCCCCCCCCTTGGCTACGCCCCTGATAGCCATGTAGAGTACAGCATAGTAAGGGGTGGCAAAGAGAAGTGAGCGTAAGGAGGACTGATGCGAGGACGAGGAGGAGGGAAAGGATGAGAGAGGTCAACATAGAAGGAGCGAGAGATAGGATAGCAGGAAGAAGAACATGAAGAAAGAACTCACGTGCGTTCGCCAGGTGGTGGCGCTTGCTTACCAGCTCCGATGTTTACTGAGATTTCAGAGGCGTGGGACTGGCTCAATCTCTTTTTTTTCTTTCTTTTGTAAAATGGTCGAGCTGCCCACTTTTTTTTCGTAGCTGGGCTAACTTATTAGTTCACTGACTGGGGCCGTCAAGGATTGCGGCCTGTAGCTCTGGCCTTAGTACGCTAGCTTCCCCAGCAGATGTCGTCCCGTTACCTTGATTATCTACTGTTGTGTGGTTAGTCCAATTACCTTTAAGTTCTGTGGAGGCACTGGAGGTTGATTACAATGGCACGCGGGCTTTTCGTGAAACAGGGTGACCGGCAATCCTACAGCACTATATCTTGCAGGGTTGCCACTGACTTTCGAGTAAATGTCGCCAAACGACGAGCAAAAAGTCGCCAAAGTCGCCATTTTTTTTTACAAATTTCGCCAAAAATGTCGCCATTCTACTATGTGCGGCATACCTAGTAACAAAAATTTCCACTCACATATAGCCCCTTAGAATACAGTACCATCCAAGACTCTTAGATTATATCGACATTTCTCAATGCCAGTCGTATCGCCCGCATCGCCATGGGAGTACATGACACTGCTTCTCCGACTAGCCGCAAGATGTGCGTAGTGGCGCAAGGATGAATGAATGAAACGCTCATGATATCCTTACATCCCTGTGCGCTCGTTTCAAAGGTAAAAGTGTGGTAAACCTTGGGCGAAAACCGTGAAAGCATTGTTTGTAGGCAGCTTTGCGTACCCTTATATGAAATAAAGGGATTAAAAGGTTTATTGAAGGCAACACGGCAGAGTTCTTACAGGAACCGATCATTAGTGAGTCTTACACCTTTTCAGTGTGAATTAATATAATACCGGACGCCACCGACCCTTCCTTATAGTCACTTATATCTACATGCGTCAATCCGATGCGTTATTAATGAACAAGTAGACAATGTAAAATGTTATATATCAATTCTTTCATTGCACACGCTCACTGAGAACAGTGGAAAATGCCTCAATAAAATATTTTTATTGCACAAATAGCCGCGTATCCGCCTCCAAAACAGTCTTTACGAGCTGAATTGGGGGTACTGCAACAGTGAATAAGCCGCCAGGCTATTCAGAACAGTTGGAGCTCTGGCGGAACAAATGGTCGGAACACGCGGCCAACCCGTCGTCTAGCCCTTTCAGAAGCGAAACTTCAGAGAAGCTTAAAGCACCTAAAGCCATAAACTTATAGCCAAACACTGCTCCCTCGCGGTTTGCAAGGCAGTCCACTGACTTACATTTTGCTAAAATGTCGCTGGGGGATGTTCCAGTACCTCCTGCATCTAGATGGGATCCCGGACTAAGGATCCCACTCACCGATCTTCTCACAGAACATCAAATAAACGTTTTATTCTCTCTCTGGATGAATTGAGGAGATACACACGAGTTACAGGACGGACATACCGAATGACGCGTGATGTGCACATTCTACTCGTGGGTCTAAAACCAAGAAAAATACAGAGAATGTTGCCGCTCAATCGTTGGGAAGACACTGAGTTTAGGATGCATAAGTCAGTAGGGACCTAAGCCGAAAATCGCCAAAAATTCGCCATGTCGCCATTCATAATTTTAGGTCGCCACGGGCCTCTCAAATTCGCCAATTTGGCGAAAAGTAGCCACCATTGGCAACCCTGATATCTTGTGACCCTCTTAACAACAAACTGACCTTATCTTATTCCAGCAGCTTCAGCGTTAGATACGGGATGGAGTGGTGCTCACAGCGAACAATACTTGAGGTAGTCTTAGTGCCTTCGTTCTTACAGGATTAAGTTAAAGTAAGTGAAACAACTTCCTTAAAATGACATAGACATCTAAAGATATTTAATTATTTGAGAAAACACTGCAGATATCCCGCGACCCCTGTGACAAAAAAAAAAGTTATAAGTGACAAGCGACGGACAGAGCCAAACAAACTGCACTCCCAAAGCGTGCACACACCTGTTCCTTTTCAGCGATCTACGGGTAAGCACGGTGATCGTACTTTCGTCTTTGTTCTAGTTTATGTTCGCGTAATTCTTTCCCATTCTTGCATTGGTTACGGTGACATTGCGAGTGTCTGCAAAAGGACCAACGACAAAACAAATGCTTTGCCCAGATGCAATGTTTCAACGAGCGAGCACTCTTGTTTCCACTTCCGATTTCGAAGTTGCACGGGTAAACTGGAAACGAGGTTAACGCAGGGCGAGAGAGGTTAAGCCCTTCAGACCCTGACTTCTTTGCGAACTACGCTCTTCGTTGCCAGCTCTCTATGGCAATACTGTGCCGGATTATGAGAGTGTTTCTTTCATTTTGTTTTTTCAATAGCTCCTTTATGTTCTGCATCTAACCATTGGGCTCTACTTTTTCTAGGTTGCTAGAACAAGAGATCTCCTGTCTCTTTGGGAAGACTGAGAGCGTTACGATAGAGAATAGGGTCACAAGGGTGCTAGTATCTGATAGAAGAAAATAACACCAAAGGTGGAAGATGCACTTCCACTACGAATAATTGGAGCCGTTCAAAGACGTTTCATTCTTTCTTCCTTCCGTTTCTAAGGTACAAAAAGTTCTGAGGTAGAAAAAAAGGAATACCTTTGAAGACAACAATGCTTTGGTCAGAGTGCTTAATTTTCTTGTTAAGAAAGTTTATTAAACGTGCAAACAATACTAGCAGCACCAAGAAGTTGCACGCCGACATCATCAAAAGTCGCCACTCGTAATCAAACGCTTAATTTATTTAGTGTACGGGTGCATTTCTAGGCGTACCAGGATTATGAAGAATTAGAAGATTGTTGCGTATTTGTAAGGATCTAAAAAAAGATAGAGTTGAAATTTAATGAGACTTCCAAAGGTGGTTGTAGCAGTAGACCTGCTACTTTACTACAATTCATATGTGTCAGGGATGAAGTAAAATAAAAAAAGGGATAACATAACAATAAAAACTTATCCCAGTTCCACCCAGTGTGAAATCTACAGAAGAGCGAAACTGCAGTTCTCTTGTGTTTCTCTCATGATTTTCCGTGACCTTCTCTAATGTTTCATGCTTTTGTGTGTGTGTGATTACGTTATTTGTAGAGTAGGAATGCACGGGAAGAGACGTGTGGCAGACCCTGCCGCACCCGCCCCTGATACATAGACTTTAGGCCCTATTGACAACCGAGCCGCTCTTCCCTCTTTCACTGTGCGGCTAGCGCTTCGTCCATGACCGATGCAGTTACGCCATCTATGTGTGTATCTGGGAACCGGGGCGTGACATGCGACGCGGATACTCGTCTGTCGTCAGGCCCAGCCCTAGAACAGCCCCGCTGTCAAATGCCAATTAGGCACACACTTACAGTGTTGTTTATTACATACACTAACACAGACGGTGCGCTTTTAGTGCTTGCAGGCGCTCACTTCATTTTACATTCGCCTTCCTTCAATAAAAATACTACATCTTTGTCTCAGCTAACTGCAGCTGGGCACATAGGCATTCGAACTAACTTCATCATACACCGAATCTTGGTATAATATGGGTAGTTTTAGAAAACCCCGAACACTCGTAGTGAATTGCAAGAGGAACTGAATATACCGACATGGTTTCTTCTATAAATACCGGTCTCACCATCTCCTGTAACACCAATCAAGTGAAGTTAGGAAGCCGTCGAACCGCTCTAGGCACAGGCGTTAACGATAGCCAGGGAAGCAGAGATCCTGGCCCGCCTTCCCTGTCTCTACTCTAGCCCACCCATAAAGAATGTAAAGGACAAACTCACAAACATAACATATGCGTTAATTTCTTCAGTGCGAAGGCAGTAGGCGTAAAACTGGATCAATGGAAATCTCTTTCCAGCGAAACACATACTCTTCCTGGGGAGCAATGTTTCTGATTGCTTCTGCAGTGCGAATTATTAATGAATAGCGATGGGAGTTCCTGCAGCGCTTAGTACCAAACTGAAGCAGATATCGAGATAAAGTTAAGACCGTTATGTGAGAAAACAGAACATATTGAGCTTCGCCAGCCCTGATTTACTAATCAACAAATCCATCGCTGAAATCACGGCAGCGTGGGCCGATCAACATTTCTTTCGGTTTCCTGCTTGCGTTGTTTTTGTTGCGTTTTTTTTTCTTTCTTTTATGGCGAGAAAACGCTTGTTGCTTCTTTCGTTGCGTCACCTGGGCAGCGAGGCATCGCGTAATTAAAGTGCCAGTCGTCGCGGTTAATTGCCTGCGCGAGGCAATAAATGTTTCGCGAGAAATATGGCGTACGTGTTGGGAAATTTATGTGTCCCGTTCGATCATGCCGCTGTGCTATCGTGTCTTGCACTTTACAGATGCACTGCTTCAACATTTATGTCATGGTTGCGAAAGCTTCTTGTGTTAGCATCGTACACTTTCTGATGGACATAGGGCTTCTTAGGAAACTTACTCGAGGGAACTCTGGGGCTGATAATTGTTGCACAATCATGATAATCGTGGTTAGTACATGAATTTTTCTGATACTCATGCTGGTGATTCCGAATTCACACGCGTTGTTGGGTTTTTTTATTATGTCGTTTAGCCCGTTATGGGCTGACCCAAATTTCCTCAAAGTGTTTCTTTTTCTTAAACAGAGAAGACAACGACAATGAACGTTCGAGTACATGCAAAGTTATTGCGAATTATTGGGTTAAGAACGTAACATCTTCTTAAAGCTGTTAGCTTCACCAAGTCAGGCACAGGTTTGAACTCGGAAAAAAGAAAACTTTAGCGATGAATGCTTCCTCGTGAAAGAAAGAAAGAAAGAAAGAAAGAAAGAAAGAAAGAAAGAAAGAAAGAAAGAAAGAAAAAAAGAAAGAAAGAAAGAAAGAAAGAAAGAAAGAAAGAAAGAAAGAAAGAAAGAAAGAAAGAAAGAAAGAAAGAAAGAAAGAAAGAAAGAAACAATCTTGGAATGTCTTAGTATGCTTGAAGCGTATTTTCTGTCCGCGCCTCTTCAGTGAATGGATCTGTCTGTTTCTTAAAACAGGCGCAACAGCAACGTGATGTTGTCCATAGAATACATGTACTTTCTTTCTAACTTTGGCGCACGGAGCCCTCAGAAAAAAAAATGTAATGCTACTTTCATTCCGCTCGTATTGTAAATGTTCTTTGCAACGTTCCACAAACCTATAAGAACCAGACGCTTCGGAATTGATATTCTATGTGACTTTTTCCGGAAACGAAGCGTGGGGTACGAAGAAAATGCAGAAGCCCTTGCTCCATCGGGAAAATGGGGGCTTCTTTCTTTCTTTCTTTCTTTCTTTCTTTCTTTCTTTCTTTCTTTCTTTCTTTCTTTCTTTCTTTCTTTCTTTCTTTCTTTCTTTCTTTCTTTCTTTCTTTGTCACTGCGCTTGTTTAGCAGGGAAACGCCTCATTTGCTACAGGTAACATCGACGGCCATGCGTTAATATCCAGGCAACAATAAGATGTGGCAACGTGACATGACGAGTGACCTCGATCAAAGATCAGATTGCCGTGTCAGAAACTGCTGATTGCCGGCAATCCCACCATCGAGAGAGCATCGATTATTGGAAAAAGGCGCATGCAAATAAGCATGTGACCAGCGCACATTCGAGGGCAGAAACGGTTCGCTTGAAAAGGACACTACGTACACTGTGTCCCCGCTTCCCATAGACTACTCGTGGCAGAAGCATAGCCAACCTTTGTTAAGAGTTTTTCTCCACTCAGAGCCACTATAAAGTAGCCTCTGTGTGCAGGTATGCTTAAATACTAACCGAAAGTTCGGTAAATATAGATCGAGTACGCTTTGTGGGGTCAAAATAAAGTGCACTACGCGGAAAAAAACTCCACTCCAGTTTAGTATAAACAGAAATCATTTTCATATAATGCCAAGCCGCCTCAACTACGAGGGTGGCAATTTAGACTTGTTGGTATAACAAGATAATTGATGGTAGCGCAGGCTAATATATACGCTCACGACGTATGACTTCGTGAGAGTATATATACCAGCGGGATCAGCGAGTAATAAAACAGTTGTTGAAAGTTAGCGCGGTGCGGTGTCGAATATGTCTTTCTTTTTTCCTTGTCGTTAGCCTACGCTACCAACAATTATCGCCTCAACTAGTTTTGTCACTCGTTGCCTTGTGTACTTTTCTTTCTTCAACAAATATAGACAATGCAAGCATACATTTTCCTAATGCTTTGTAAAACACCCCCAGAAACAAAAACTACGTTTTTCGCGCGTCTAACAAAAAACAAAAATGAACAAATGGAGACCAAATCTAAGGAAAAAGAAATTGTGGTAGAGAAACTGAGTTTTCCCACCTTTTTATTGATTTTATATGTAAATAGTATTTGTTTCTTAGCTTCACGGATTTCAAAAAGTAGCTGTATTCTGCTCAGCAGTGATATTGGAGCTTTCCCACATCCTAAGTTTAATCTGGCGACCTTTTTCTTTCCCCTGTTCGTTGTCTTTCTTGGGATTTGAAAGTTTTATGACGGAAATATTTTCTTCCTTTCGTCGAGTTCGGCTGTGCAATAATTTAATCGTTTGATTGGGTGCTATCCTTGTAATTAACTGTCTCTGTTTTTAGGGATATCAGTATTTATTAAAACTACTTTTATTGCTACCGACATCTTTTAAGAAAATCCACAAACACAAATGCAGTAATGTTTATTCCGCCCCGACAAAAATTGAATATGACTGCGCTTGCGCTCTTTCGATTTCATTCGGCACCGAGATCGGCGGGGTCCATCTGGCCGATCAATTTCGCCCTCGTTAATGACCGAACATTAGGTCTCAGCGATTAAAATGTTCGTTTATCACTTGCCGCTTGCCTCCTTGCCTTCGCTGCAACTTTTGTACATGTTATAACCCCTGGCACTACTTACACGGAAAATCATGCAACACACCCGCACACATACGAGAAAGCGATTAAACCGGTCGTAGGTTTATGAGTTACCCGACTACAGTTTACGGCCCAGCTTAATCAGTTAATCAAACGAGGAAAAATAGCGCTGTTATTAGGCTGCTCTAGGTGATACGAAGGCCAGTTCGCGCTAGGTGCAGAAGCCGACGTCGTTAAAAATATGGACCGTTTCCCTAACGATCATAAAACAACCCCTGAAGAAAAAACAACGACGCACTCCTCAGGGCAAGCAGTCGGTATACGCTTGTAATTTCTTTTCTTGCATGTATACTCAAGTTCGCAGCAAAGTACAGCCTTATAGAACGAATCTGTAACCAACCACGGTGGTCTAGTGGTTATGGTGCTCGACTGCTGACCCGAAGGTCGCGGGATCGAATCCCTGCCGCGGCGGCCACATTTTCGATAGAGGCGAAAATGCTTGAGGCCCGTGTACTTAGATTTAGGTGGACGTTAAAAAAAACCCAGGTGGTCGAAATTTTCGGAGCCCTCCACTACGGCGTCGCTCATAGTCATATTGTGATTTTGGGACATCAAATCCCAACAATTATTATATTAGAACGAAATTGCGCTTCATGCATCTATTCGCCAATTGCATAACAGTGTAAGCGTAGACGGTTATATAAGCTCCCCTCACAAAATCACCGTTCGCCTGTCCTTTCACTTCTTCAAGAAGGTCGTGCCAGCCGGTTTACGTTCGAAGTGCGAGTACTTTCTCTCTGATAATGTAAATACTTGGCATATCAGAAAACGAAAGTTTGCCTTTTCTCACCAATATAATATATATATATAATATATATAATAATATAATATCTCAGAATCTCTGACCGAAATTCACGGGGACGCTCAAGTTTTTTTCTCTAAAACCAGCGACAGAAATATGCATCTGTACGGAAGCATTCGAGCGATTATCAAATAAAAGGAATAGGTACGTTGAATTCTGCTTGAAATTTGTTATGACGTGGTGTGCCCAAGCACTTTCCCTTTCTTTCCAAGTCAAACTCGATGTCAGTAATGCCACAGTTAGGTCATAAATGGTCTTACCTACAATCAAAGCTTGGCTGCTCTCTCTACGTTCTTTCTTCTTGCCAGCTATTACCTAACTCAGCATGTATGTAATCCAGGCCAACGTCTCCAGCCAACATACAAGACGTTGCCGTGATACGCGTTACAAATCTAGCGGTGTGCAGGAAGTACATTCCTTGGGGAACATTCTGTTCAGTGCAGCGGAACGGTAGAAAGAACGCTGCTTTGTAGATCGCTGCTCTTGCTATAGCGCTTCTGTGTACATGTCCGTGACAGTCAATAGACAGTTATAGTTTAGCGTTAGCGTGATAGCGGGGGTTAAGGGAATAGCGTTACCGCGCCGCAAACGTTGGTTGAGGAAAGCGTGTTTTAGTTTAGCGGGATAGCGTTTACGTGCCCAAGCCGGGATGGTGGCGCCACCTAGCGAAGGGTGAATGCGTTAAAAAAAAGTGAAAAGAACAAAACCGAGAATGCTCGCCTGTATCCCCGCACGCAGCAATATTACTCCTTTTTTTAGTGAAAATAAAAGTAAATAAATATGAACTAAGCACCAAAAGCGAAAATTTTCATGTGGCAGATTTGTTTACACCGATCTTCTAGATAGGCCTAGGGGCGTTCGAAATGGGAAGCGATCTCAAAAACTACGCTAAGTTATCGGTAATACCGTGTCGTCGAAGCTACCTGAAGGCAAGCGAAGCCATTTCGCACAGTCATTTGCTACGAAAGAAGTGGATCCGTCCACATAAACGCTAAATTCAGTTCGAAGCTGGCGTCGAAAACCGCCGCCATGTTTTACGTACACTACGTTAACCACGCAAACACGCTAACGCTAAATCTGAAAAATAGCGTGCGTACGGTAAACGCTAGGGGTCGTTTACGGCACTGCGCATGCGCACTTCGATCCCGCTATTCCGGTAAGCCCGCTATTCCGTTAAACCCGCTAAACTATAACTGTCTAATGTCTGCGATATCCTCTTGTTCTTTTTCTCACAGCGCCCTCTCCTCATCGCTGGTCTGGCCTTCTTCGTCTTCTTCTTTTTGTCTTTTTCACTCGGCTCAGCCATGGATGCATGCCGTGTTCCTAAAGGGGGGCGTTCCGCCATTATGACGGCAACGAGATGGAACGAATGACTTTCCCACTTCGGCCACTCCATCTACTAAGCCTTCTAGACAGATGCACTTAGTGGGTTATATCGATTTTGTCGTTACATGATTAACTTCACCTTTCTTTGCCTATTTGCGCGCTTTTCTCGTTTTTTTTTCTTCTCATTAGCTCTTGTATTTCTCTGCGCAGTTCTTGGTCTGGTTTCCATTGTGTAGCTTTTTTCTTGCATTCATTCTCATTGTTAAGCAGAATTACATTACCTGAAAAAATAAGGAAACGTTAAAAGGTGGCTTGTGATATTTACCTGTCTCAGTTAGCTTCAGTTCATTTTAAACTTTAGGCCTGGGGTTGAGTGTTTTGTCTGTACAAGAAAATTGATAAAATGAAATCGCTATGTACCTTAAACGGATACATAGGGTAACTTGCGTTTTTGCAAACAACTAATAAGAATATTGATGTGACGCCAAATTTACGATTGCATTATAAGGAGAAGACTAATTTCACCATCATCACCAGCCTGACTACGCCCACTGCAGCGCAAAGAAATCTCCCATGCTCCGCCAATCAATCCGGTCTTCCGCTTGCTGCTGCCACGTTATGTCCGCAAACTTCTTAATCCCATCTGCCCACTTAACTTTGTGTCTCCCCCACGTGCGCTTGCCTTTTCTTTGAATCCAGTCTGTTACTCCTATTGACCAGCGGTTATCTTGCCTACGCGCTGCATTCCCTGTCCATGCCCATTTGTTCTCCTTGATTTCGACTAATATACCCTTAACATCCGTTTGTTCCCTGACCCAGTCTGCTCTCTTCTTGTCCGTTATGTTTACACCTATCATTTACCTCTCCATGGCTTGCTGTGTCATCTTCAATTAAAGTTGAACCATCTCCGTAAGCCTCCATTTGCTCCATAGGTAAGTACCGGAGCAGGCTTTTATTAGTCTCTCCGGCATGAACCGGAGAGAATAATTTATTACGAAATAATATTGAAACAGAAGCACTCAGTATGCCAAAGTTTGTCATTTTTATAGCATCTCTGAATAATTCAAGGTGTGTTTGAAAATGCTGCACATTCCTAGAATCGTCAAAGTTAAAATGGTTGCGAAGAACGTATGTACTACAGCCGGACACAGCTTAAGAAGTCTGGAGAGGCCCCGCCCATACAACCGAAGCACGGCAGCCAATCGCATCCACGGCTAAAGAAATAGCCCAACTCATGCGCTCGGCAATGTGCTCCGAAGACAGGGTCACCGACCGCCTGGCTCATGACCTCAGTCTGAAATGCGCGCCCATTGGTGCAGCCTTGTGTGCATCCGCCTTTGAGGAGGAAATGTCGCGGACTTTAGAGTTGTGTACGACTATATATTGTTATTGGAACGAGAAACAAAACTGTGTTTCCGCACTTTTCGCGCTTCACGTCCCCTTCTTCAATAATTCTGCAGTTCCTTAAAAGTCACCCTTTCCTTTCAAATCTGACTTTCAAATAAACCCATCTTATTTTTCACTGTTGCTGCTTCCTCAACATAGAAACGAGGAGTGAAGACGTCAGAGCTCTACGTGTATAATAATATAAATGCCGTTACAGCTTTATTTAAAGAGATGGCTTGGTCGCAAGTTTCGGTTTATTATTTCGTCTGTTCTGCGTCATTCCTTTGTACGACATCAGTGGATGTTTCCGTGGAGCTGTAAAAACACGTTATCCGCTTTCAACATTGTTTGTGGAATGATTGCAAGAAAAGGGAATTTACCATAAAGAACGCGCGCTATTTCATTACGCATGCTTAAAGCGTTCGTTAAGAGAAACCGGCATATTCGCATTGTCCAACGAATCGTCTCCTAAGGAGGCCACACACACACACACACACACACACACACACACACACACACACACACACACACACACACACACACACACACACACACACACACACACACACACACACACACACACACACACACACACACACACACACACACACACACACACACACACACACACACACACACACACACAAACACAAACACACAAACACACAAACACAAACACAAACACACACACACACACACACACACACATTCTTGAAAAAGTTTTTCTTTGGTTGTCGCAAATGGTCGCATTTTCTTCTTAGCTTCCACATAACTTTGGGCAATATTTTCAGGCAAATAATGTCCCTGTAACAGAAATGAGCCAAGTTTGGTGATGTGACCCGGCGAGAAACTTTCGCGCATGTTACAATACTGCGATAGATTGAGTTCGTTCAGCCGTGAGCTTGCTTTATTTGTATTTCATTAAAGTTATAATCTAATAATTAACAAGTAAATAGTTATTACGTGGTAAGCAATTATTATTTAACGCCATGTCTCAGGATAATTTAAGCTAGGAATACGATCACGTATAGACAAAAGTAGAAACAAGAAAGGCAACTCGAACGCTGCTCTTTGTAGATTTTTTCTGTTATACCGTATAATATTCCGTATATGTATGCCTGCTTTTCATTAACCTTACCTTTACTCATTTTCTCGGCTTTGAGTCGTTCTAAGCAGTCTTTCTTTGGACGCATTCTACATTTATGTCATTGAGATCACCGTCATCATTCAACACTTTCAGCTTTAAACTTTCAATGTCCCAAATCTCAACTTAAACGCAGTTGCCCCACAACTGGAACGGGGTGCACTTGGTTGCCTTACTGACATTAACCGGGGTATTAATCAACAACGCTTGAAACTGGGCTGATTGGCTAAGCGCCATGGTTCTTGCGGTATAGTCTGTAAACGAGAGGACAAGGATAGATAGACGACTTAAGACTGAACGAGTGAAGTGAAAAGTAATAACTAGCAATTCAAGAAAACGCAATGCAGGATGCAGGGGAAAAAAATCACGGGCATGATGGCAAACGTGGATGACGCGTGAGCGTGTTCATATGTGGTATTTTTGACACTCTTTGCAAGCCTGACACGCACTTGACACGCTGTCAAGAACAAAACACAATACACCGACAAATACTGAGCCGCTTAAAGCGGTTGCCACCCCCTCCTCCTCCTTCAAGCCCCGAATCTTATAACGCTAAGCTTCTTAGGCAATGTCAACACCTGTTCCGGTGTTCATTCGAAGCATCAGCAGAAATAAATTATCTGCCGTGCCGGGTGACACCTGTTTTTTCTTTTTTTTTACTTCAGCGTCCTCAGTTCTTCCGTTCTGCTCATTTTACTCGCTGTTATTTATACGCGCGTCTACAAAGCCAGACACCTGTGTCCCAAGGTGTCCATTGAGACAGGAAGTCAAGAAACCTTTTTCCGGTCTGCTTCAATTAGAATGAAGCACTCCGGTTCTCCTGGACACAACAGACGTTGCTATGTCAGCCGCAGCCTATAGTAAGCTACGGAAGTTCCTTTAGCCGCCCCTTGCTGTGCTGTCAGCTTGCTACAACGGCGACAGCGTTCTGGCGTCGGGACCACTTCGTGCCGGACAAAGGCGTCTCGTTCTTTTATTCTTCGTTTCCTGCTCTCTGCCTCGCTATGTGCTCCATTATTTCTCTCTAGAAAGAGAGACAGAGAAGGGGAGAGATATGAGGAAGAAGAACGGGGTTTGATAACCATTCTAGCGCTGATGACCACCTTGCACCGAGGAAAAGGTAAAGGAGCCTGAAATACCAGATAGATAGAAGTTTGTACTTTGTACAAGCACGCGCACGTGAAGAGGCATTTTAGCGTGTTTGCAAGTGCCACAGTACTAGAGTTAAGCCCAAAGTACCATGCGAGAGGAGGCTAAATTACATCGAAAAAAGTGTCCGGACCTTGCTGGAGATTGCGCTAACTGAACACTAAGACAACCACCATTTAAAAGCCGTCGGCTAAGAGTTTTGTAGGGGAGATATCTCGAAAAACAATCTTCAGTGTTGAAATGCCTGTGGAACGCATACATTAAGCATACACGTAACGTGTGTCAACTATAGATATTTCCGAGTTATCATTTGCTGATAGTGCGACAGTTGCCATGCCAGTATACCTTATTTCCACCACCATCACTGAGTGCTCGAGTGATCGATCGATGCTGCCAACGAGATCACTAACGCGTCTTTTTAGATGCTAAGCAGCTTTTGCTCGGGGCTGTGTCCGGCGGTGGTGGTGGCGTCCATGCTCCACTGCGCATGCGCCTACTCTCTCGTCCACTCTCCTCATTTACGCAGGTGTTCGGTCGCCTTCTCTCCTCTCCTCCCCCGCGCTGCAGCCGCGGCGTAGCCTCCCCTTCCACATGATGCAGCCACACCGCAGCCAAATACAGTCTGTAACCCACTCTCTCCTCTCCCTCCCCCATTTCATGCGTATATAAGCGTGTGCGCTCGATCGCCTTCCGTCATTCTCGCTTCGCTCCCGTTCAGATGAATTGTAACGTCAACGTCGGCGCCACTCGTTCACTCGGCGCTAACGGAAAGCAACGCACAAACACAACGTAATGATAACCCAAACACTCAATACAAAGCTCACACACTAACGGAAACGCTGAGTGAGCGTAACAGAAGCTTGGTGTGCGCCCCCAATGCTGCTTCGCATCCCCTCATGGTTCCCTTGAATGGGAGATGGTGTAATTTTTGCTTTTTTCTCGTCACATACACTCAGAGAAGTCCTTACTGTAGCGGGATAGTAGTGCAAAGATCCGAACTTGCTTTATTTTAAGTGCACCATGTTGACCTTTACTAAAAAATTGGCAGATCCCACGTACCGTGGGAGTCGATGTTAGGCGAAGCATGCGGCGGGTAGGTGACTGTGGCGTAACTTTTTTTACTTAGCGACACGTTACAAAATGACGCTAGAGATTTGTATAAATTTTATACCCATATATATATATATATATATATATATATATATATATATATATATATATGTGTGTGTGTGTGTGTGTGTGTGTGGTGTGTGTGTGTGTGGTGTGTGTGTGTGTGTGTGTGTGTGTGTGTGTGTGTGGTTGTGTGTGTGTGTGTGTGTGTGTGTGTGTGTGTGTGTGTGTGTGTGGTGTGTGTGTGTGTGTGTGTGTGTGTTGAAGAGCCGCATATGTCTTATATAACCAGTTGTTTACGGTTGGGTAACGCTGCCAATGGCAACGTGGCTATTACGAACACCAGAAGCGGTAAGCTGATATGTAATGCTTATGCGTGTCCCGAGAACGCACGTTTCACGAACCCGTGTGCATGTGTGCAAAAAGTTCTTGACAGTTCTTGAACAAGGGCATCATCACCGTGATCAGTGAGCATCAGCAGCTGGTCATGACTTGACTTGTTATAGGATCCGGTCGTGATCGTGGTGACGAGGGGTCCATGTGTAGTGAAGTATGTGGTATAGTAGAGCTGTTGGAATTCGTGGATGCCTCGGTCATTTCATGGACAAATTGTCTGTCGACAGAGCCGGCGACATGTCGGAACCTGAAGCCACCCTTCGCGTTGGTGAGGTTTAGGCCGTCGAGGCTGGTATGCCTGGATAGTGCTACGTTGACCAAAATCAGTGGATGGTGTTTGTCGTATTCGTACACTACCTGGGCGTTTGTGGCCTACGTAGCCTAGTCTACAAAGCGGCTGTCAATCAATCTGGCATCGTCCTCGATCAGCATGAGTCCATCGCCCAGCCTCGTAAGAAATGAACAGGACACTGCGTCGTTCTGGCGGACGAAGTGCACTTTACGGTGCGGTGATGTGGATATCATATGTAACTTTCGTTATTGTATTCCTCCGGGGTCGAGCAATGCTTCAATATAGCTTGCTGAATCATAGGAATACAAACGTAATGTTTATTAGACTGCTATAAAAGCAGCGCCAACACTGGAACTACAGACGTTAATCTAATATGACGCCTGTATCGTAGGAGTACACATTGTAGGAGTATCATGTAGTGTTTATTGCTTTCTTGTAAAATTAGATAGCAGTCACCACAACCACAATTGACGTTGCACCGATATTACGCCTGCGTAGGCTGTTTTTCCAAACCAGTTTATAGACCTGGCGTGGCTCAGTGGTAGAATACCTGATTGCCACGTGGAATGCTTGGGTTCGATTCCCTGCTGGGATCCTAATTTTCATTATTTCCATTCGTTGCGTCAACGCTGCCGATGTTGGTTTTCCTTAACGCTCTAGCATTTAGGTTACCAATGTCTGTTCTCGCCCTTCCTGGGTAGATATAAACTGTCAATCACCTGTGGCGCATACCCGTGCACCGCGGCCCATGGTAAACGGGTATGTGCCACACGTGTCTAGTGGAAAGGGTTTGACGACGTACGCGACAGGATTTTAACGTTATTCATGTTATGACCCGGCAATCATATTCGCCAAATCCTCCTACCCTCCCATGAAAATTTTGGTCTACACCAAGTTAAGGAGGCGATCATGACAGCACCAAGACGTAGGCGGCTAGATATATAGATAGATAGATACGTAGATAGAAACGCTCAAAGTGCCAGAGGTTCGCTAAGAAATGCTTCGCATTTAAAAGCTGTTTGCAAGTAATGCAATTACTAACGGCATCGATAAGCAGTGTCATTACTTATATATGCCATGGTCGCGATATGTTTCCCTGGGAACACTAAGTGGTTACTGAGTATCCCCGAGAAACAAATGTCCTTTACTGTAGTATTTATATATCAATACCCATGTACTATGCAATATAATCTGTTTTGCGAAGTATCGAATGAGGCCGCGGGGAGGTTGAAAACATCAGAAATGTTACACAGGCACGTAAGTCTCCTTACACACATTGAATACGAAAGCACATAATAATAGCGAGAAGAGTTCCCACCAACTATACTTGGACGAGGACAGAAAGGCATACGACACACCAATAGCGATAGACAGAAAACGAAGCCTTTGTCACAAGTTATCCCCACATTGAAGTGCGCCTCTCTGGAGCATTTTTCTTGTGGTTGTTGTTGTTGTTGTTGTTGTTGTTGTTGTTGTCTTGATCCCTACACGTACTGCGCGGTCGACGTGCTTTAGTACTTGTTTCCATAGTTTCCCTTTATTTTCTCCTACTCACCTGAAAGGTCGGGAAACAGAATACCCCTTTTCGTAAGACGCAGTTCTTGTTTTATGTATATTTGCGCTAACCGCGGAGTAAAGATAGGCGATACAATTGAACAGAAAAAAATTCTCTTCGCGACGAAGATATTCGCATGCGGTTCGGCGAAAGTCACGTCGTCGACACTCTGCTTGGTGATGCACGCCTACGGGCGTCGTAGCCTCGAGTTGTGCCAAAATGGTGCGATAGAAACAAATAACGGGAGAGGAGAAGCTTCATGTTCATGATTTCAAGCGAAGAAATAAACCTGTCCCCAAAAAATTGCCTGAATGAAAATGCGTGAATGCAACTGCGATCCAGAAATACTCCGCCGCATAAACCGACTCGCTTTTTTAAACGACATACGGAAAACTGACGCCTGGCGCTGATAGCCTGAGGTATTTTGAGAAGATACGCAAAAAAAATGAGGGCGCAGTTATGATGCTTCGAAAGAACGAAAGCTATAGCTTACAGGCAAATATCGGCCTCTGGAATCACGATGAAACATTCTGTATATCTGGCGGAGTATATATATATTACAAAGCCTTCATCAAAAATGTTGTGGATATGGTCAAATCGATGCGTCTTTTAAGCTTTTGCAAAACAGGTGTGATGGAAAATGTACGCATTCTTGTTTATGCGGGGAAAGTTTTTTGTTTTTTATTTTATTTTTTAACACGAAAGCTTGCCCAACAACATACACAATTAAATATATGAATGGGGGCCGGTTTCCGCGATATATACGGACAGTACCCTGTCGTTGGGCCCATAGAGCCATGAATCATAGTTCGATGGTCGCGTTTGATGAATGCCCACTGTTTTCAGGTAGCGCCGTCGTACTCGTCCAGGCCAGGGCATGTCCATAACAAGTTCAATTTGTAGTTTCAGGCTTTGGCACATTGGCGCGCTCGATTTAGAGCGACGGCGGACAGTTTCTTTTTCTGCGCGTACGGCATCTCCTTTAGTTGTTAGTTGTGCGTTTTTGCGCGAAGCTTATAAAAAGCGTGTGCCATGCGGATGCGATTATTTGCACACTAACGTTTGTGCCAGAAGATCCTGCGTACTTTTTGTTTCAGTATACGGGAAGACGCTTTTTGTTTATATCTTGCATGTAATACACAAAACATGCGGTACACTGAAAAAATAGCTGCAGCTCGAGCTATTGGAACTGCCACAAGAACGCTTATACGCCTTCGTATCCCAGTGGCAAAATGCAAAGCGAGGACCTAGCACAGTCATGTCAACGACGGCACGAACAGATGAGATGGCTCGTAAGGGATCGCTGACTGAAGGTCCCCGCCCTTACACGCTGTCTAGATGGTTGACCGCCGAAGCTGAAAGGGGCGGCCCCGGTGCTTATCAGTGGGCTTATCACGGGGTCATTCCACAATTGAAGGTGAATGACCTGCGAGGCTGTGTAGCACACGGCACGTGCGTGACACCGAATTTTGATGAAGGATACAGGAAGGCACATAATTTTCATGAAAGGTAGAGAAAGCTACAGAAAGTTCCTTTTGAATGTAGCTTGTGCTCCTTTGAATTTTTCCATCTGAGCAGCATGCGCCTTTTCACCGCGACATGCGTCGTCTTGTCTGGCTTGCCGCACGCGCTTGGCGTTTCGTGCACAATCTTGAGGAGCCATTTGAGCAGCATGAGTATTTTTGCGGCATTCTCCGGTTCCTCACACTTCAGTGGACCAGTAGTGAGTAGTGGGGTTCGCCTCATTTCTGTGGCATCTAGCTGTTCTAGGGACAACCGTCCCAGCATATTATACGAGTTGGGAAGATATACGAAGCAAACGCATTCAATTTCGAACTCACCAGGCGCTTCATACCGAGTAAATGTGTCTGGGAACAAGTCGTCAGGTTGTGTTATTGTACTACCTTTCCCCGTTTTCGTTACTACCTCTCTTCTCAACACCTTCCCGCAACAGAGGCAATAACAGAACAAGAGTGGGGGCAATTTTGTCAGTCTTATGGAGCGGCACACCGTGCTAGCACGTTTCCTGGCGCCGTAAGATTGCGGCTCGAAATAAAGCTATTTTACTGGACCTTGAGTCAGAGAAGGAAACCGGGACACTGGCTTACTCTTCCATCTTATGAGATCCCACCGGCCACGAGCTCATTGGCCAAAGTATTAAGCAAGCGATAGGCCGGTAGTCTCACCGAAGTGGTGGGCGCTCTACATTACAAAAAGAGCTCAAAGGTGTTCTTGGCGTTTCGTGGAGAGTCGTAAAGGGAACCGCGGAAATTATGTCTTGCGACATGGTTTCTTCGTAGCAAAAAAACTTCTGTAAAGGGGTCCTGCAACACTTTTTGCCAGTAGCCATGGAATGGCTTCACTAAGGGAGCTTATTTCCTCACGAATCGACTACCGCAAACATTTTTAGAATCCATCCAGTACGAGCGGAATTACAAAGATTTGTCGCACGCTGTAATGCCTTTCTCTCGCCTCTTGTACCGATGAAAGCGCTGAAAGCTAAGCAGAGGGGGGGTGGCACGGGGGTGGAAGGTACGTCACACGCGCCTCCTGATCGTGAGCACTAATTCTTTTTTTTTTTTTCGCCGAATGTGCGGCGTACTTTCAGCGCGATATCGCGAGCGCGCGCGCGGGCAAGTGACGCAATGTTCGAATCAGCTAATGGCGTGGCCAGTGGCAGTGACGCCGTAAGCATCTTTTCTGTCGAGAGAAGAGGACGCGCTTTTTAGCTGACTGAGTATTTATTGTAAATTCCAGGCCGCGAGCGGCGCTATAATGTTTGGCTCGCGTGCAATATAAAATAACCATATAAAAGCTACTTTAAAAACTTTACCATTTATTTTTTACCCTTTGAAACCAGCTACATTTCTAAAGACCTTACGCTAATGGCAATTGTACCCCAAAACAATATTGCGGCTATGTATGCGTCCTTAACATTCCGTGTTACTTTTCGAAAACATAATTCAATTTCTGAGTTAAAAACGCCCCTTCTGTGCGCCCATCAGTACTGAATTATGTAAAGTATGTATCAGAGTAGCTTTTAAATCTCTTTGTGAGCTGAAGCAAAATTGGTACAGACAGCGTAAAAAAAAGTCACAGAATCACCGCAAGGGCGAAGCAATGAATGCGATAGCAACAAATTGTAGTGTCACACGAAGTGAGGCTGACAGCTGACTGTTTTGTATCCGATCTCGCGTAACTACAGAACGCAGGTGTAAGAGAATACGGCCTCTCCAGGAAGAGATGCTCTCCGCAAAGTAACTTCGCGTTGAGAGCGAAGCACGTAGAAGGGTATACGAGCTTCGACGGCAGGGCTCCCGAGCAGGGGGATATTATCGCATGCACCGTCCGAGCGACGGAAATGGGCCGGCTCGTTTGATCTCTGCTTCGGCCGCGTTCGTCGCCCCCGCTCGCGCGCTTTTACCCGCGGTAGAACATACAATGCGCGGGGGGATCTTATCCATTTGGACTTCATACTGGGAGGACATGACGGCGACGGCAACGGTGACGGCAAAAACCCGTCGAGACTGTCCATTTATTTGCTATCGCAATAAACGGAGTCGTTAGAGCTGGATTGCTCTATATGAAGTTCATATTGCTGAGCTTTGCTTTTGCTAGACTCTCGCGGTGATCGTGACTAAAATAAAAACAGCTCGGTCTGTAGCATTCTTAACGTGCAGTGACGGTAATTTGAGACACGCTATCAAGGACCCCGAAAAGATGGAGTGCGAAACAAGGAGCGACGTGTCCTATTCGCGCAGTGCGCCCCACGAATTTAAATGAGAATATGTGCATGCCTCTTCTTCGCCTCATGGTGTCGTTGTTCCTCGTGCCGTTTCTTCTCAGATTGCCACATGCTCCGTCCAAGTTCGCACCCTGCCCTCTCTGCACTAAGCATTTTCTGGCGTCCATTCACGGCTATAATCTCAGTCCTGTGCTGAGATTATAGCCGTGAATAGAACGCCTTCAACACGTTGAATATTACGCAGACATAAGAGGAAGGCAAAAAGTAAAACAAAAGGAGTATCGCGACAGACGTCGTCGGAAAATATAGCACGTGTCTGGACAAGGAAGAAACAAGGAAGCGTTGAAGATGATGACCTGGTAGACGCTTTTTATTGCTTTTCTTTTTTTTTTTTTTTTGTCGACTCAGCTCGCTTTTTTTCTGTCGCTCTTGTAGCCACACAAAGGTGCGGAGTGCTGGAATGACGCTAAAAAGAGCTAAACATAAAAGCGTTGGACGGCACTGAAAGCAACCTCTCCATCCGCGCGTCTGTTCTCCCTGAAAACCTGTTCTTTCGCGGCTACGTTCCTGGCTCTGTGGTTCTTTAAACCGGCTGCTGCGCAGAAGGGGTGGCCTGAGCTTTCAGCGCATTTACACGTAGCACACGGGGGCAAAGTACGTGCGTTCCTTGCGCGCGCTTCGTTTGCGCTCAGTTGTTCGCAATAGAAGTCGTGTCTTGTTTCGCGTGAGCCACGGTAGCCCTCGTTCGCAAGCATGCGAGATAAAGAAACGTCGGGGAGGAAGCACCTACTAGCAGTGTTATACGTCTCTAATCAAGTACGTGATTTCCGCTCAGTGCATGGGCTGGCTCTGAATTTCAAATTGGCTCGAAAGTATTCGTAAGCGATAATTCGACCTGACACTGCACACTGGTCGGATAGGAGACGGAGGGAATCACGTGCCGGTGACGCTGTCGCATGCGGTATTGCTGTGGTTTTTGAATGCATAAAGAAACCCCTTCACGTAGCCAATGTCCACTTCGTTTCCTGTCCAAACAAAGAGTGCCGTTCAGCAGTGGGCGAAGCGAAGAAATTTTTTCTGCTTCCCGGTTATCTGACGGAAGACGCATGAAAGCTGAGCTGATTAAGGATATCGTGCTTTATTATCTTTGTAACAACCCCATGGACGGGCACCAGCTTTCTAACCATCGACCTTCTGAAGGAGGGATGCTGTTACCAATGGGTAACAAGCAATTAATAATTTATGATTGCGAGGGTTTTACGTGTCACGACGCGTAGTGGAGGACTTCAGAATAGTTTCGAACATCCGGGTTTTGTATTTTTTTAATGTGCGGGTATCCTTTGCATTGAGAACTCATATAGACTAGGCCGTCGTGCCCCGGAATCGAAACCGCGCCCTCGAGCTCAGCAGCGCGAAACCTAGTGCGCAGAACTACTCTACTGTGAGAAAGGCCGCAGTGTGTACACGGATTAGTACAGAAAAGAGAATGTGTTAAAAAAAAAAGGCCCCATGCATAACCTTCTCTGGGAGTTGTCAAAGTGGCACTTACGTTTGATACTATAATCACCTGTTGTTTTGTCTTTGTGTAAAGCTGTGTTTAGGCTCTTTTTTCTTTTTCTATGACGTCCCGTATCAAGTGCTAGTATTTTCTGTGCTTGCTTGGTGTTGCGGCGTTCCCTATAACGTTGCTTGCTTCCTATCTCTCATTGTTACGCTGCGCACAAAGTGTGCGTGTAAGGGCTCGCTGGCGCTGCTTCACAAATATTTACAGTAAAGATGGTGTTAATTTTACTATACGTTTGTTACTGGAATTATTATAACAAGCCGGCATCCGATTACATTAAAAGAAGTCATAAGAATGCCAAAATGCCGTAGAGTTTATCAGTAATTCTGGTGTTAAAAGTGAGAAATGAGCTGTCGTATACGAATAACTGTAAGTGATTTAAAAAAAAGTAAGAAGGTTATTGGATAGCTCCAGATGACGTCTTCGCTTGTAAGGAAATAAATGATCTGGTCATAGTGATGAGACTGATGGTAATGAATCTACGAATAAGTTTACTTTTTTAATCTAATTTCATTACAAAAACTGCGCGCCTCTTTCTGGAAAGAAATCACGGGAATTGTATCACTGTTGGCATTAAGGTTCAACACACTTAGGCTAAACCAGTTTTAACCTCGTGAAAAATATCAATGTAAATATTAAGGTATGCTTGCAAACGAACAGGAACCTCTGCACGCAAAAGACCGATAATTTGTGGGCAATAGCTTCTTATGCCTTCTTCTAATCACTTGCGTTCCGTAATGAGCGCATTTCGATGAATATATATGGAGGTCAATTCAAATTTACACTTGCCGTGGTTTTTAAACCTTTGTTTTTTTTTTAATATTTTATACACTGAAACTAAGCGACAAGCCTGAGACCGTGCTCCGCGTTCTTTCGAGAAGGAACATCGCCACCTGAAAACGTAGTAACCGAAGCAACAAGGTTTCGCAGAGCGCCTGATACGACCTGCTTTCACTCTCCCATGGCAGTAAAGTAAGCATGAGAGAAGAAGCTTGGCGATGCGCGTCACGCTCCGTCTGCGCTCCCCTGGAAAGCCAAATCACTGTGCTTAGTGCGTAAGACAGAGACTGACTATCGTGCTGCCACCTAGGAGCGGTAGCGCGCACTTAAGCACCCCTGCCTGCCGTGACTCGTATGCTAAAGGGCAAAGGGTAACCTTGTGAACATGGTTGTACGTTCCCTGCGTACCATTTTTGCTTCGAGATATGTTTTTTCTTCTTCTTTTTATTGCATTTATTTTTTGCCTATGTCTGTTTTAACCAATTCGCAAATGACCCCTGGTTTGGTTTTCCCTGCAAGCATGGTTTTGGTTAGGGAGTCAGTAAAGAGCTGATTCCGGAGCGCACAGCGTTGTAGTTGCAGAGGCGCACATCATCTCTTCAGACCGACTTAGCAAAAGAACCATGAGGGACATCATTATTTGTATTTTTGAGACGGTGTCGTAGGATCGTGGTGTTATTTATATTGTGCCGCGCATTTTCTTATCTTCTGGTGTTAGTACTGTAAGACTGTTTTGTATGTAATTCTCGGACCCTGTGTGTTGTATGCTAGACCCATCCAAGGGCTAAGGAGTAGATGGCGCCTTATTTGTGCACCAGCATCTCCTTATATCATATCAACAACAACAACAAAAAAACATACGTACCACTTTAATTTTATGCACCGTAAGCAGTGTCGTTGTAAATGGTGTATAAGGAACCTAATGTGAAGCGATATGTAGTTCAAGGCCTTGCAAGAGATCTGCTATTTCATGTGCACTAAGAAAGCAGCAAGTATTACTGCTCATAATCTCAACGTGCTTGGGCTGCCGTTAAAGTGAAGAGTTGGGAAGTCCCTTATGAAGCTGTCAGCTGGTAGTAAAAATCTAAATAATTATCAGTAATAACGCAGGACAGCTTCCTAAGTCTCGTATTAACAGCACCATCAGTAAATTTTGTCGCGTTGTAGAGTTAAAACTGGGACAACCAGAACAGATCCTCAAGATGAGAATACGCATCAGGTTTTGTCAGTGTGCGCCAGCGCAGCGCGCATATATAGCATGGATAAGCGGAGATCTCTTGTGCATACGTTGACATTCCCTGTCGGTGTTCTGTAAATTGGTACAGCTTCGGGTCAGTCATGCAATATCGCCATGGAAAAACAGAAATGATTTAGCAGCACAGTGGGAATTAGTGCACTAGTGCTCAATATAGATGGCTTTGTCGCATCTCCTACGACCTCGCTCACTTTCCTTACTCTGCTTCCTAGCAGAACTTTCTTGCTTTAGTTAACAAACTTTTCCAGCAATTAAAAAAACAACCATCGTGCCCTCTTTCTCCAAGATCGTAGTTCAAGCCTGACAAAAAATTGCACGATATTGTGACATCAAATAACGCAGTAGGCTTTGAGAAAGAAAGTGAAGTTGAATCAGACTGGAAGGTTATATCGTCTCAGTGTGTAGCGCGTGCAATTTCTCTATATTTTGTTTGATTGTTTCTTGGAGGGGGGGGGGGGGGGGGGCTGCCAGTCGGAGATTGCGGGCTTCAAGATTTCACAGTGTCGATTATGAGGAATGTAGCAATAGAGCACTAAGAATTACGTTTGACTACCTGGGTCGTCCACCATCACCAGGTGCATCCTTTTTACGGCACACAGGAGCTTCTGCACCGTGGTTCCATCGAAACTCGGCCACCCTGGCTGAAATTTAATTAAGCATAATTTACTGAGGCATTTAAAGATAGCTGAGCCTGTATACGCAAAAGGTCGATTCCACGAAAGATCGAAAAAGGGTGTATATTTGATGTTTCCGATTTTCCTGATAATTTTGTATGTTGTGCACATATGACTGTACAGCACGAAATCGCAGTTCGTTTTAAAATAAAAATTTTTTTCAGCACAGGAAAATTCGACAAGTGTCGCCGGTTGACGACGACCATTTTACGAAGAGTGCGTTTTCGTAAATTCGGAAGCATGCTGGCAGCCACTGAAGCTATATATTACAAATATCTTTCTTTTTGGCGGAAGTAGAAGTAAAGAGGAAATAGCTGTTATCATTTCATGGAATTCTGAGTAAATTATGTATTTTTAAAAATTCATGAAAAACGCTGCGTTTTTGAAAATCAGTCAAATTTGGGACGCTATGGCTACTTCTGTGAACGTCTTAGCTTCTTCATATTTGCAGTATGAATAGGCCTTTATGTGAATAATGAACCTCTGCATTTGTATTTCTCTAATAATTTTCAAAGTAGTAAATTTTCATGCTCGAAACACCAAAAAGAGAAAAGTGCTCCTCCATTCAAAAATCTATAATAAAAAAAACCCAATCTCAATTTTGTTCAAAGTCCCCCAAAATGTTCTTAAAGGACTGCAAAATGATATTATGAAAAAACATGTAGCATCATTTTTATTACAACAAAAGCAGAAAATGTCAAACATTGTGTTTCCAGAGCGTGGTGGCTACTGCGCAAAGGACATCTCTAGTAACAAGAAAATGCAGTAGCACGTCTTTTTTCTTTTCTGAGCTTCGCTAAACAACAGTAATGATCTATGGTCGGAAATTGGGAACTGTTTTGTAAAGAAAAAGACCGTTCCAATTAAATGCATTCGCGTGGTTTGCGACTTCACGCCAGTGTTAGACATCCCTCAGTCCACAGTATGCACTTTCAGTTGTATCCTCCTTTTCTTTCATCTATTTCAGTTGAGTATAATTCATATCTTGAGTGCTAAAGAACGCATTCCCTCCATGCGTCTCTTATGATGATGTGCTGTGCCAGAATTGAGAGATTGGTATAAAAGCCAAGGTCTCTTCATGAATGGAAATGAATTTCTGGAGAGCGGTCGCCAAGAGGTGTGGTTTTTGTTGGCCCAGATGTGTACGTTGTCAAACCTTATGTGATCAATCCTGAGTTTAAAAAGAATCGATTACGTGAAGATTGGTGGCAGCAGTTCTGGCCACGGACAAAACACGTTTTGTTTGCATTGCAGCTGCTTTGTTTTGCATCTCCTTCTTTCTCTTGAAGCCGTGCTGGCAGATCTGGTTTGCCTCTTTAATTGAGCGCGTATCCTGCTTCATGACCCTCCGCAAAAGAGTCTCGATCCGATATCTTCTACATAATGAAAATTCCGCTGCAGCGGAATTTTCTTTTTGTGCACCATGAGGCAGTCCGTACAAAATCTCGGCCATGGCTATAACGCCTACCCATAGCCACCTTCAGAGCGTAGGATAGTGATCGCATCAAAGTGAAGCACAATTTGGATGCTTAACTTCTATCTCAGGTGGTGTTTGGCTGACTGGCACAGCCGTACTCGTTGCTGTCGTCTGCTCAGGCGGGCGTCCATCGCGCCGCCCTTTGCACCTGTCCGCCTAACGCATGCTACTCCGTTTACACGAGTGCTTGTAGCGCGGGCCACACGATCCGCACGGTGCGGATCCAGAGACCGGGCGGGAGAGCGACGAGCGGTGAAAAATGTATCGTGTAACCAACGCAATCGACACCCCAGCTTTTTCTCGTGCATAGCGACAAAGGCTGGAAAACAATGTGTGGCTGCTGTGCTTAGGTTGCACTGCGGTACTCGCCGTTCACCACTGCCGCCATTTGCGATTTCTCACATTCTTACAATGCATGATCGACTCAGCTACACATATTTCGCGTTTAGCTTCGTTACTTTTATATAAGCGCATTTACTAAAAAAAAATTATCCAGAGGAATGAAAAAGCCCGTGCTGCCCGTCGACGAGGAATGTAAGTGGTGTCGCAAATGCATTTAAATTGGAACGATCTTTTTTTTCTTTACAAAACATTTCCCACTTTCCAACAATAGATCATTACTGCTGTTTAGCGAAGCTCAGAGAAGAAAAAAGACGTGTTACTGTATTTTCTTGTTACTAGAGATGTCCTTTACGCAGTGGCCACCACGCTCTGGAAACACAATGTTTGACATTTTCTGCTTTTGTTCTAATAAAAATGATGCAACATGTTTTTTCATAATATCATTCTGCAGTCCTTTGAGAACATTTTGGGGGACTTTGAACAAAATTGAGATTGGGTTTTTTTTATTATAGATTTTTGAATGGAGGAGCACTTTTCTCTTTTTGGTGTTTCGAGCATGAAAATTTACTACTTTGAAAATTATTAGAGAAATACAAATGCAGAGGTTCATTACTCACATAAAGGCCTATTCATACTGCAAATATGAACAAGCTAAGATGTTCACAGAAGTAGCCATAGCGTCCCAAATTTGACTGATTTTCAAAAACGCAGCGTTTTTCGTGAATTTTTAAAAATACATAATTTACTCAGAATTCCATGAAATGATAAGAGCTATTTCCTCTTTACTTCTACTTACGCCAAAAAGAAAGATATTTGTAATATATAGCTTGAGTAGCTGCCAGCATGGTTCCGAAGTTACGAAAACGCATTCTTCGTAAAATGGTCGTCGTCAACCGGCGACACTTGTCGAATTTTGCTGTGTTGAAAAAAATTTTTATTTGAAAACGAACTGCGATTTCGTGCTGTGCAATCATATGTGCACAACATACAAAATTATCAGAAAAATCGGAAACATCAAATATACACCCTTTTTCGATCTTTCGTGGAATCGACCAAAAGTAGCTGAAGCGGGAATTATTTGTAAGAAACAAAATTCCGTTCAGTCATGCCGCTGTACATTTTATTAGCGAAGGCTAGCGGCCAATGGTAAGGAGGCCTAACGATAGACAAGTCTTGCTGGTATTCGCAAAATTTAAATTTAAACATTTGATCTCTCTAAATGCAGACAAATCCGCCAGGGTTAAAAACAAAATGCATTGAGTTAATTTCGCTTCTGTTTATGTCGATCGACATAGGCGTGCGCACGGGGGGGGGGGGGGCGGGTGCAGAGGGGGGGGGGGAGGGTGGCGCCCTTCTATTCACCTAAAAAGGGGGGCGCAAGTTCAGCCCCACACATTGACATAATAGGGAGGGGGGCAATGTCAGCGCCATACATTGACATAATTGGGCGGGGGGGACCCTGCGACGAACCTTCGCCCCCCCCCCCCCTGAAGGGGAACCCTGCGCTCGCCTATATCTATCGAAACTGAAGCTTGAATTCTCTCAACTGTTTACAGTGCGCACCACAAGAGAGCCCGCACCTTTCGTTTAATCTGTGCCTTGCGTGAGCTGCTTACTTAAATCTTAAGCACTACACACGATTGCTGATGTACATGAGGGCCATTCGCTCCCGCATCAACATACCGGTGTTATGAAAAAAAAAGAAAACCTGTTTCCTCATCGACCATTGAATCTTATTGAAAACTTAATGGAACTCAAATAAAACGATTTTGTTTTAGTTAATTATGCGGGCTAGGATCGCGAACAACCTAAAACATGCGAGACACCGAGAGTTTCCGCAATTTCCAAACTATAGCCGCGATCGGAGCCGTACACCGGTGATTGTATGCTCAGCGGCAGTTCGTCATAATGTATGAAACGTGCAAACAGTTGTCCGCTCCTATTGCTCGGAGCTATTATTTCATTTCCGGGCTAGACTAACCTGTTCGCAATGCTTATTCGGGTGTTATATGCGTTCACGCGGACGATTGCTTCATGGGAACTACAAAGATCGGATGCGCTCAATTTATTGAGCACGTGTTTTTACTGGCATTCCGGCATTCTCAGATATTATAAAGAAGAGTAACAGAGCGTGAGAGAGAGAGAGAAAGAAATTTAAAAAATATTACTCGAAACTAAGGCTCTTCTGCATTCTGCATCATCGAGCTTAAAGGGGTCATGAAGCACCCCTTGGGCTTGTTGAAAAAACACATTCTGCGGAAATCTGACACGGCTATGAACTACTCTGCCAAATATTACAGTCGTGCGCGCCGCGTAAAGGCCACAAGCGGAGCGCGAAGTTGCTGTTTCCTCAGGCGCCCTCTTTTCAAACAGAGGCCGGTTCTCACTCTCGGCGGTGGGCGGGGCGTCTGCACGTTGACGTTGCGGATCTGCCAGTTTACGTCGCAAGAGACATAGCATGCTTATTGGCCAATAGCCGACGTAAATCGAGAGCGGCGTTCGGATCAGATGCACTTCTTGCCGCAGGGTGCCGCCACTTGCCGGCGCTGCACTTCCCAGTACACGGTAGCCGCACTCGCGCACGCGAATCACAGCGGGAGAGCGATCGCGTTTCATGACGCGCGCTTCTTTCCCCCGTGCCATCCCTCCCTATGTAGCTTCCAGTGCGCTCGTCGGCACGAGAAAAGAGAGAAAGCGCTGGGAGCGTGCGCCAAACCCCCGTAACTCCGCTCATTCTTGACGGATTCGAGAAATTTTTGCGGCAATCGATTCGGGAGGCAGTAAACTCCGATACTGAGGTCATTAGATCATTACTTGGAAAAGTGGTTCATGACCCCTTTAAAAGGCAGAAAGAACGCTTACTAGTACTGCGATTGTATTTTGGATTAGAGATGCTGCCAAACGGCACGATATCTGAATTAATTATTTGGTATAAAAATGTACTCAGTTATTATAAGCAGCGGCCACTGTTTATAATACATCAGTGTATTTTCTTCGAAACACAGCGACATTTTTTTGCGCTTGCACGATCGAAAAAAAAAGCATCTTATCACATGTATAGCTTATAAAACTAACTTACGAAGATATTCTATGTGCTTACTAATCATTTAATCTGTTTTGCTAGGACATCGATGGTGGCTGAACGTTTGCCTCGGCTGCTGACCCGAAAGTCGTGGGTTTGATCCCGGCCGCGGTGGTCGCATTTGGATGGAGGCGAAATGCCGAAGGCCCGTGTTCCGTGCGATGCCACTGCACGTTAAAGAACACCGGCGCTAGTGCACGTAAAAGAACCCTCCGCTATGGCGTTTCTCATATTCATGTCGTGGCTTTGGGACGTAAAACCCAACAATTATTATTATTAAGGTGGTTTGTTTTATTTCCACGGTCGCTGAATGAAGAAGCCGCTCATAATTACACACAAACCCACCTCATTCCTGCATCCCAATGTGATATAAACCGAATTTTACGAAGAACAAAACGTGAATTATGTTTATCCACCTGGTTCCCAGACAGCACAAAGGAATCGATTCTGTACGCTGTTGACCCTAACCTTGAGTGCCAATTAGACCCCCAGCTCCCAAGACGTATCGACACACTCATTCATCGCCTAAGATTCGGAACCGCTTACACAAAGCACTTTTTATTTCGGATTCATCGTGCATCATCGTCAACATGTTCATGCGGCCACGACGACGAGGATGTGCATCATCTGTTGCTCGACTGTCCGAAGTACGACACGCATAGACAGCGACTCGAACAAGAACTTCGCACCCTGGACTCTGAGCGAACGTTTTCCTTAGGGAAAATACCATGGCCGACTAGGATAAACCGTAAAGCAATGAAAGTGCTCCAGCGTTTTTTTTGAAGACACTAATATTTGCGATGGCTACTGAGTTCTTGAACTTGTACGACTCTATATATATATATATATATATATATATATATATATATATATATATATATATATATATATATATATTTTTTTCTTTTTCTTTTTATTCTGTTATCTTAACAACTATGTGGAAAGGGGTAGCCGTCACCAAGCAATGGTGACAACAACTCCTTCATTTATTTTCTATTTCAATAAAAAAAAAAGGCGTGGACATGATAAACAATGAAACTCATGCGCAAGTTCGCAGCTGTAATGGAATCGTCGCTGTTACCGGACCTGCGGGCCGTTAAGAAAAAAATCAAACTTTCCAAGTTGATCGATCGACACTCGAAGCGGTAGGACGCCTGGAAAATGGCTGAGCTGTGGCAGACAAATAGCCCAGTCACGGAACGCCGTGCACCATTCGATTGCTCAATCGGAAAGCATGGCGCAATCTTGTGCGCTCGGATAGACCGTCCTACTTCATCACAATGCACCGCGCTCCGGTGGTTGTTTCTCAGATGGCTTCTCAGATGCTTTCATGACTTCCTCTCATTTTCTCGCTCCTCTTTAGCGCTTTTTTTTTTCTTCTTTCTAGTCTGAGATAAGGGTAACTGCCACCTTTTTTCAGAACTCGCGGTTGCTGAAGATTCTTTTCTTTTTGTTTTTGCGTCCTAAGAAAAAGTTAAGAAGAACACTGCTCGACCCACCTAGGAAGCTTAGCATGTAGGGTGCTGCACCATTAAGCTCGAGGGTGCGGGTTGGATTCCCGGCCATGGCGGCCGCATTTCGGTGGGAGCGAATAGTAAAGAACGCCCGTGTGCTTAGATTTATGTGCACCTTAAAGAACCACCGGGGGTTGGGATTAGTCCGGAGTCACCCACTGCGGCGTGCCTCATAATCATATCGTGATTTTGGCACGTAAAACCCGAGTAATTCTTATAGCACACCGCTCGCGTGTTAATCAGAATTTATCAGAATTTTCATCCCTAGAATAGGGGGCAGCCATATTTGGCCGGAGGCTGCGGGTCCCGTGTGCCGTATAACCACGACAGCTGCAGACTTTTCCTTCTCCCATGTTCGTCTCCAACGTTCGGTCGCCATCAGCTGTGACGCAACGAAGCCCACAGCCTCTCTGCTGACCGCCCAGACAGGTGCTTAAGGTGTGAAGATTACTTGACCTTAATCTGAATGCAAAAAAAAGAAAAAAAAAGGAATCTGGTGTGTAGTAATGACACGGGCACGAGAAGAGGGCTCCAGGTAAATAACGACAACTATCGCAACTGCACAAGCTATGAAAAGTTGTAGAAAGAGATGTAAAAATGCTGAACTGTATATGTTCTGAAATTTCACTAATATTTGCGAAGCCAGATTTTGTTGCACATTACGAGACGTGACAAGACAATATATATTATTTGACAAACTCCGGAACGGCTCGAAGAAAGTACGATCGCTTGTTTGATGACAGTTACGAAATGACGGCTTCGCTAATTATATTACGAGAAGATTCTCTGAAGGGTTTTGTGTTTCCCGGTCCCTATAGACATCCACAGCGGTATCTGCGTGATGTTGACATGAAGCGGCAGGCACCGCATTACGAAAGAATGGTGTATTGTGACTCGACATAGGAGCTATTTTTGTTTTGTTTTTCGTTTTACACTTGAAGCCACGCCCCATCACGAGGCTTTACGTTGTGTAGTGCACACAAATATCTATGCTGGTAGTGTCGCGCCTGTTATCCTAGTGTGGACAAGGAACATGAGTACAACTGTAGTTCTTGACACACGCCCAGGTGTTTCAGCAGTCTCTGCAACACAGAATCACGTCACCTATAAATCCAAGGAGTTTACGCTAATGTAAACGCAAAAGCGTCACGGAAACAAAAAGATCACTAAATAGCCATTCACTCTTTCTGAAAGAAGGCTCAGGTCCTGTCCGCATCCTGAGCCTCTGTCAATCCTGTAAAGGGATCTCAATGTCTAGAGACTTAGGTGCTTCGTATGAAGTCTTTTTTTATGTCTCGGCATACTCGCATCAAGGTTTTGCTGAACATCTGTCTAAATTTGCTCGCTCTTTGCCGTCTCATATTTCTGTCTGTATATTTGGTGAAGCGGCTTCTTTCGTAACGCGCCCGCTTGTCGTAATAAAAAACGAAACGAAATAACGGAAGAAAGCCTTCGCAGAGTTGGATTGAGTAGCGTAGCGAATTATTTTTTTTTCTTGTACTCAATGGTCGATATTTAGCCCTCCAGCAGCCTGAGAGATCAGAGACGAATGTTAACGCGTTTTCCGACTTTGCAAGCGGGACTTAGATAAGAGTGTTTGGTTAAGTCAACTACAGATAAAAACACGGAAAGGCCTACACCTGTTCCCCTACACCTCACATTCAAGGGGGCCGAAACGTCTTTTTTTGTATTCTTTTATGGTGCCCCGCCACGGTGATCTAGTGGTTATGACGCTCGAATGCTCACCCGAAGGTCCGCGGGATCGAATCCCGGCCACGGCGGCTGCATTTTCGATGGAGGCGAAAATCTTTAAGGTCCGTGTACTTAGATTTAGGTGCACGTTAAAGAACCCCAGGTGGTCGAAATTACCGAAGCCCTTCACTACGGCGTCTCTCATAATCATATAGTGGTTTTGGGACGTTAAACCCCAGATATTATTATTATTTTATGGTCGGTGTTTTCATTTACACTTTATCATAATGCTTCACGACCAGACGGGTTTCTTTCAAAACCTCTACTTCAAACATGCACATGATCCAGATAACACAGAGCTCAGTGGTTCCGAAAGATACTTGATTATTAAAACAAAATGAACTTTTCTTGAGAAACCTCCCTCTTGTGGCTCGCGGATACTAATTAATCCTCGCACCATAGAAAATTAATAATATTAAAGCTAATAGTCATATTCCTCATCGCGTGAGTGAACTCTGAACACTGTATCTATGTTCAGAGTTGCAGCTGCATATATCTCGCTTGTTACCGATGGCGCTATAGAAGCCGCTTATACCGCGGCCATATCTGCAATTTAGGTACGTCAGAAAGGCGAGGCCCATTTCTCAAGCGCCGCAGAAGTAAAAGAAACACTGAGTACCTACCACTGTGGAATAGGACGCGCAATATATTCTGATGCTTCACAATGACAAAGGCGATATGACAGATACGGAGCCAACCTCATCACTCATTCCCGCTTCTTCCATCATTTCCATGGCTCCGGTGGGGATGAGAAAAACTATGGCAAAATGGTTACGTGCATGACTTCAACATCAGCCGGCACCTCTGCACTTAGGCGAGCGTTATTTAGGGTGTCAGTTGCGTTGAGCGTCATATTGTAATTCTTCTAGCTGTTGCGAGAATACACCACTTCCTTTCCACTTTCCTTAGATTTCGCCGAGAACACGAAGAATGAGTGGGCTGTGTGGCCACACTGCCAACGAGGGCGATGGAGTCGCGTGTGGCGATTGATTTTCAAGCACCAACGTTGAAAGCATTCATCAATGTCAACGGTACTCAATGCTTCGACGCTCACTAGGCTCTCGATATGCAGCAGAATGATTCCGCTTATGGAAACTTTGCGTAAGAGGGACGAAAAACGCGCGATTCAGTTTTGAAAATGGATACTGAATTTGCAAAGACAGTCGTGTATAACGAGCTGCATGTCAAGCTGCAGTGGAATAGGCTTTCTTTCCTGGGTACAGCGAATGCGAGCATTTAACTTGCCCGAATTAAACGGAAAGAATTGACCTGTGGTTGCAGTAAGTGATTCGGCAGGTTCAAAATTGTTTGTCCACATAACTATCATATAGGCCGATGCCTGAAACATTACAGTTTTCTAGTAGTAGCGAGCTATCAAATCATACGCAGTGTGGGCAAATAGAAAGATAAATATTAAAACAGAAATACAAAATGCAGAAATGTTAGGCAAAAATGTGTCTTCTCAGTTAAAGCACGGTGTATGCTACGAAGGCGGACGGAACAAACAAATCTGTACTCGACTTGGCTGATTGGTACATCTCTAAACTGGAATAAAGTAGAAGATGTCTTTGGAAGACTTTAGAAGATTTCTGTAAACTGGAATAAATTCGATTTTAGGGGAAGATGGGAACTTGAAGCGATGAAAAAATCCTCGGAGCACGGGGTGTCACTGGAGCCAACGTTTCTACGAGTTGTCATGTGTTCTCCAAGGCAGCATGAAGAAGTCTGGACCACTTATCGAAACGTTAGCTTGAGCGACACGCCGTGTTCCAAAGATTTTTTCATAAACTGAAATAAAACGGCGCTAAGAGAGAGAGAGAGAAGAGAAGGAAAGGAAAGACAGGGAGGTTAACCAGAAAAATTCTCCGGTTTGCTACCCTGTGCGTGGGAAGGGGAAAGGGGATGTCAAAGAATGAACGAAGAAGAAGAAGAGATGTGACGACAGCACGCGACAAAGTACAACAACAACAACAACAAAAACATAGTCATGACCGTAGTCCAAGTACTACATAGCAACATTTTGTGCCAACAGTCACAGTTTGACAATGCGTCTGGTTGCTTCTAGAAACCGCAACAACGCCTTCATAGCAGCTCGTGCTGAAGACCTGGTAGGCTAGGGCCCTGGGATTTTGTTCTCCGTGGGAGGGCGGCTGTCCAGCTGGTCTAGTGCGCTAAAGATAAGAGGGAGCCTTTCCTCTCATTGCTCTTAGATATCTTTCTTAGATAAGAGGGAGAGAGAGAGAAATGTTTTAATGAAAAACTGGAGATGTTAGCCTGGCTATTCACCTGACATGCTACTCCAGCTGCTGGGTGATGATTATGATATATGCACTGATAACCTCAAAACACATACAGCCACACACACACGCCCATAGACTACACTGTTTACAAAGTTTCGTTCAGGCCTGTGGCCCGCCCACAAAGAAGACAGCAGCGGGCAGCGCCGACTCAAGATCGGCGCTGCAGTCTCTGAAGTCCCCAAGATAAGAGGGAGCCTTTCCTCTTAGTGCCATTCGATTCCGTTCTAATAAGCAATCGCGATAGTGTAAAAAGCAAAATACTTCACACTTTTGTGCAATGTGATCTGTGCAAAGCTATATTACGGCATGTATTGGTCAGCTTCTTGCCGCTAGCGTTCACGTCATACCTGACATCAGGGGTTATCCGCATCTGTCGTCATGTCCACTAGTGAGGCTGGCTAACACCTCCCAGGGATTACAATGAATGCGGGGATTACAATACATATAAGGCAGTGAGTGGAACTCGGAAAAAGAGCTACGATACCAGCGCGAACTGTCGCGATTGCAGCTCTGTGCTCCCACGGTGCCAAGTTGTTTCATTGCCCGCTTTTATATGTCTACATACTTCATTTAAAGCTTAAGGCAATATTACCAACGCTTTTCTTTTCGTCATGTTTCTTTCATAATCGAAGTAAATAACCGGGCACGTCATTCACATAAAGTATCGCATAAAAATGGCGCTAGGCAATAGTACAAGAACAAGGTACGCGTAAATAGAGTGAGTCATAAATAAGGCGAAAGAGGCAAGAAAAACAACACGACTTATTCTGAGTGGAACCTGGTCGAAAAATCTGATTCCCAGTAGCAGCGGTGCCGGTGATACCGACAATCTATAGAAATGCTATGGCGAAAAGCAAAGGCAGCGCTGGACAGACATATGGGCATCGATTCCCACTGCGGCTCCCGGTTCATTGCTTAAATGAAATCGACCCAGGAAAACATGGAGAAAGGAAGCCAGCAAGTACCATCGCTTGTATAGGTTCGGTGCACAAAAGTACGTACGAAGCAACGAAAGAACGAGTTACGAAATCGAAGAGATGTAGAGATGTGGGCGGTGCAGAAGAGGGAGGCCCATCGACGACGTTTCTAATCAATTGCTAGTGTAACAGGTGGCGCACTGAGGCGCCTTCAGATGTAGCAATAAGGGCACCGTGGCTTGAGTCGAGCTTTAGCGTTATTGTGTTCATCAGAGGTATTTGGTGTCGTTGATGACGTTGCCAATATTTATAAATATCGTTCTGATTCACTATACCCAAACCAAACCACGCGTTAATAAAGTGGACTGGTAAGAGTGCTTTTTTGGATGTAGTTATGAAATTCAGTTATTCGGAATGATGAGCAGTTATTTGTCCGTGGGCTACGAACACTGAAGACGAGTATTCGTCGTTATGATCTGGACTCCGCAGGAGAAGCATCGGAACTGCGAAGGGATATCTTAGCATGCGAAGGCTTCAGCTTTGGAGTCTCCAGTAATACGAAAGAATTAGAAATAGAAAACTCGGAGAAAATTTACTGATTTCAAAATTGTAGCCTCGTTGGGATCATATAAACATCTGTCACGAAAGACACTTGGGGCAACGACTGTAATTGTATTTGCATGAGACGTGCGCTGCTGTTCCGAGATGCAGGTGATATTTGGGCTTAAGATACTGCAAAGATGTAGTCAAATAAAGGGCCGACTCTACGAATGACCGACGGTTCACATTCCGCTCGAACTATAGTTACACGTAACAACAGAAAGACAGACAACGAACTTTATTGTATAACAACAGGTTATGTTATTTTTATTTCTCATTTCATTGACCACTTTGGTTGTACATTGAGAGCAAAGAAAGAACGTATTTGTGCGTCAACTGTAAATTTTTAGAATATCTAGGCAGAAAGCGTCGACGAATGGTTGTCAAAATCAAGTGATAGTTTCCAGGTAGACGTGCAGAGATAATAGCATGCTGCTGGACAGCTATTAGTTCTTTCGTCAGTTCTATTATGAGTGTGGGTGCTGTGATGATGGCCGACCTACAGGGTCAATCTGGTTTAGAAACCCCACCGCGAGAACACGCGCCTGGTGTTGTCATCATATGGCCAGCAAAACTATTTGATGACACTGTCTCGACGATCGGCGCGCTTGACTCACAAAGTGCGGTGAAGGGATAAATGAAACATTTATTTGCGCACATATTTTACTCTCATGACTGGTGAGCGCATCTGCTTATAATTCACCATAGCAGTAGTATAAAATTTCACAAAGTTTCGTCAGCCAGCTATGAATGAACGAAAGTGTAGGAATTGATTAAAGGCTCGTTTTTATGTCAGGCACAGCCTAATGAAACCAAGAGACAATGAAGGCAAGGAAGGTGTACGGGACATTACTTGTAGTCTTTAGCTCTAGACTAGTAATTGTGACATCAATGTAAAGGAGCTGAAGTGGACGAAAAATAACTTTGCCGCAGGTAGAGACCGAATCTACAGCCTTCGGATCCCGCGTCCTATGCTCTACCAATTTAGGTACGGTGACGGTCGCTTTCCTGTCCTGTTTATTTGATATTTCTGTGCATGTACTCCATGAATGTTAGCCTGCACCACTTGTAGCCACTACGGCAAGTAACACTTTTCTGCCAGCTGACGTCAATTAGCTATGCGATAAGAATATGAACGCGTCAAATCTCAGAGCTACAGCATCCATACAATGATGTATGGAAATAGAAATCTTCAGCTGACGATAAACCCATGCGTGCTTCGCAACATAAAAAAGCGAACAATAATTTCTGTTGTCTAGCGAAAAAATGCGTGTTACGTGCAGCAATCTAAATTCCGAAGCTAAGTGCACATCACCAATTTATTGGGTAAAGCAGTACATCTTACAAACTAAATGGCGTAATCAAAAATCAAAATGTTACGTTGTGAAAAAGGCGAGTGAAACATAAACATCACCCCCCGTATGTGACTACATAAAACGCACCGACAGAAAGGAAAGAGGCGATATCTGAGGCGTTACTTTCTGCAAAGGTATAACGAAACAAGCTCTGTCGAACTTCCGAGCGCATACAGAACTACGGTGGAAGCACATTTCCCGCGCACATGGACGCATCGTGTGTGTGCACGCTTCGAGAGAGCGCGAGCATTCCGGCGCTCGCACTCGCGGAATATGAAGATTTACGTCACGGTTCACTCCGAACAGGGACAGCACCCCTGGTAGGGAGCGGGTGCTGCCTCCTCTGCTTTTCGAGTATGGGAGGTCTGTTTGTCCATGCAGATGTTGTCGCTTCTTTCTTCTATTTTTGCTTCTTTTTCTTCAAGGATCATTCTCTGGTCGGCCTACTTGCTTCGAGTTGTGTGCAAACGACGGGATGCAGTAAACAGGGCAAGTGCTGTTGAGAAATAGCGCGGGCAGCGCGAAATCACTGGAGCGATCGGCAGCTTCTTCTATCTACTATATATATCTCACACAAAAAAACTAAAAAAAGAAAGTGGACGCTTCTCACGGTATCCTACGTTTTCCGTTGTCTGTATTCACTGGGCAGAAAAGTTGATGCCAGAAACAATACGTTAATAACGCAATTTTAAAGCGAGGCTTTATATGTCTAGGCGAAACGAAAATTAGTCCGTAATATGTGCGCGAAAGCTGCAGCGTTGATGTGCCGCAGAAATTGGACAAGCCTCACTACTGACCACTGGTCCACAATAAATGAACGCAACACACTGGCCGCAAACACAAATTGATATTTCCGAACAGATATAATAAACAGTTGAGAGAGACTTCAATGAACCGTCGGCATTAACCTAGTGATAAACATCGAGACAGCACGTTTCAACTTTGCTGCTTAACCATCTGTACGGAATGCTTGGGGCTGTGATGTTTTGTGGTTTTTTGTGGATGCCTATCATCACATTATTTGTACAGTAGAGGTACACGGCAAAGGGCGTGCGGCAGCCCCTGCCACAGCCGCTCCTGCTATGCAGTGACTTTAGGCCCTATTCACGCTCGAGCCGACCCTTCACCGTATCACTGTGCAGCTACCGCTTCGTCCACGAGCGAGGCAGTTACGTCATCTATGGGTGTATCTTATACTTACCACTTACCGCAGCGTGACATGCGACGCGGACACTCGTCTGTCATCAGGCCCAGCCTTAGAACAGCTCTGCTGTTATAAAACATGCTAAGCAAGCACGAATAGTGACTAATAGTGAACACACGTTACAACAAAAGCAACAAATAAAAAATCGGAGACTAGTAGCAGAAAAAAAAAGGTTGCTTTCTATTCTTCCGGCCATCTCATTTATTTGCCCTGCTAATGGAAAACGGCAATACAAGGCAACCGAGAGAAGGACGCAAAGACTCTGAGAAATCTCAGGCGAGGAAATTTCTGGGTCTGGGTCCCTATACCACCTGTGTTTGCCCTTCCGAACGAGCGCGCTGTGGTAGAGGCAATAAGATTAAGATGAGATTAAGGGATGATAAAGGATTAGCCCTTATGAAAATGAGTCTTGAGTGTCTAGTGTCGACTAGGTGCGCTCCTAATGAGTCACTAGACAGACATTAGACATGCAAAGCCTAATGTCGTTTAACATTAAGTGTACATCGGAGAGTCAAATGACCATGTGCACTTTAATTTCTGGTGACTGAAGTGTTCAGACTTTCAGTTGCCGTTCCTAATGTCAAAACGCGCATCACAACAAAGAAGTTAAAAAGCCTTAATCGCCACCGGTAAAATCAGTTTATCACAATAGACAAGTTCGTCTTTCAGAGACTACAAGCAATAAACAATTTGTGCTTGCAATGTACACAAATATCGTGTTTCAGTAGAATGCGTAAATATTTTACATATATCGCCCATGCACCGGCGATCGAAGAATGCTGACGACCGCAGCAATGTTCATTATATACCTGCCGTATAATAGAAGTAAGCATTTCCTTATTTTTAAAAGGCATGAGTCGATCACATATGCAAATATGAACAGATATGATCAAGTGACACTGCGAACACTCGCTCAGGGGCCCGTGTTGCCCATTTGTCCCAGTAGAAATTAACGGAGGAGAGTGGGGATTACCCGCACGGCGTCGCGAAGGATTTTGGGGGGCGGAGAAGAATGGAACTGTGGACAATGGGTGACGTACAGAAAAAAGTTCGTTATTGTTGTGATAAAAATTAGGGACTGTTCTTATGCATGGGCACTTACATATATGTCCAAAACAGAATGTTGTTGGTTGCAAAGATACGCGGACAAGCGTTTTTCCCAACCTCAAACTACTGTCTCTATCTCTCCTCGCTGTTGCAACGCTGGTCAGAAGCTAGCCGACAAGCAAAGTTCGATTTGGCCCAACGTCGCGTACATCCTTCTCCCGCCCCGCCCCCTCGTAATGTCGTCTCCACGCGACTCTCTTCCGTTTCTCCCGGCGTCAACTCCTCTCTCCCTTCACTCCTTCCTTGTCCCATTCACCTCCTCTGTGTGCAACGTTGGGTGTCGCCTATCACACCCTACCCATTCCCTCCTCCTATCATAATCCCTACCTCTTTCTATCCACGGGAGAGGGCAGTAACTTGAAACAAAAAAGCGTTTCTTTTGAGTAAGGACTCAGAGATGACCGTCGTCTGCGATGCGAGTTTGAAAACTGCCCATTTCTAACTTTCATTTCCCCAAACAAAATGTATAGTTGTATAACAAAATCGAACAGCCATAACCCATTCCCCACATGCACACACGGGTTAAAAAAGCCATAAATACACTTTTTTTATGTACAGTGACAAATAAAAACAACAACATTGCTTTATTTCTACGGAGCGCTGTTGAAGAGAGGGTCAGCGCGCACCAAGGAGATATTTATATTTGTTTTGATTTATGCAGCGTCATTTCGCGTTTTTGCACTTGTGAAAACGTCGCACCTTTTACGTGCACCTCACAGTCAAAATAGCGCCTTCGCTTCAAGTGAGCGCTCGTCACCCTCCACCATTCCCGACGACTCGCCTCGGGAGCTTCTGACGAATTTCACTAGCAAATGGCTGTATAAGCCTGAGACGGCCGCTCCGAACAATGAAATGGCCGTCACATGAGGTACGGAAGGTTCACAAACCAAAACTAATTCGAAACGCGCGCCGAACCGGACTATTTCGCGGAGCAGTACATGTGCAGTAGCTCCGCCCCCGTAGCCTCCCTCATTGCCAAGAAAAGTTGTCCTTGGGGGCGCTTTAGTTGTTTGACGGGTGCACGGTGCGCGCGGTTTGTGTGTGTGTGTGCCATGCTGGTTCTGCAATGCTTCGTTACCACGTTTATCGATTATGCACGTTGGTTACTTGATTCAATATCAAGTGTACCTTCCAAGACGATCTAGGTCCTAGTCTCGTGGACTGAAGGCGAGTGCGGACGTACAGCAGCCTTTTGACAAGATTGTCGCCGAGTGTACGGTACATTGTGGACTGTAAAGCTGAAGAGTGCACAGTGGATGCCTGATTTTGGTAAGTTCTAGAATATTCTGAATTACACAGCTAGGTTACTTCATTACATGACGTCTTTTACGCAGGAACGAGTGTGATCGTCTGGGCGGTGTGTTCACTCTGCTGGGATGGATGGCCAGAGGAAGGATGATAGACAGGTATGTTTTACGCTATGCTCAATGCTTTCTGTGCACTTATACGGTTGTATGAAGCACTCACCATGTGCGTTCGCTACCTACAACTGCAACGGGTGGATGAAGGCGCGTTGCTTTGCGCGATACTCCGCTCGCTTCTGTAACGCAAGCGTTTCTTGTCATGGCGCTCTTCTTCCTTGGCTGTTTTTCGATTCCAAGAATGCCTGTCGCTCGGCCCGCCCGCTTCCCGCTGCTGCTTCTCTACTCGGGAAACTGGTTGACCTTGGGGACGCCTGCGCGATGTATGTGTCGCAGGGAGGGCAACACTCGCCCTTTTGGGCGTAGGGGACCGGAGGGGGGAGGTGAGGTAGGAGGGAAGGACTGAGAGCATGGCTCTTTCCCGGAGAGGGGACGGGTCGCGACCGAGGAGAGAGAGAAAGTGGCCCGCTCTTGGCATTCCGCCGCTCAGAAGCGATCGTAAACCGAAGGAAGAATAATTGCAAGATTTTTTTGTATCCGAGTTGTGATTCTGTAAATAAACTTCTTAGCGTCGTCGAAAGTTATTGAAATCGACTACATCTGTATACTGCACGAGATCATCGCCTGAAGCTACTTGTACGATGGCTTATCACTTCGGAAATAGAACTGCTTTAAACATAACGTTCATAGCCTAGCCTTCTCATGATGCAGGTACAAATGAAGTAACTTTTCAGGAAACTCAGTAATAATTGGCATGTAGTACGCGGGGAGGAAGATATAAAAACACGCTGCGGCTGCACATGCGCGCGCGGTGCTCTTCAGTGGCGTGTGTTTGTGGCTTTCTCCGCGACTACTGCACCGCGCTTGTTTTTGTTAGAAGTTAGTTGCACTATGGTTAGGATTTTAATCTGACTGTGCAAGGTCGTTGCTACGCGAAACGAACTTGCGTTGGGTGAACCCACTTGAAGATAATACAAGTCAGTGAATATCGTTATATTCTGGTACTAACACCATGTGTACAGTACTTTGAAAGAGCACAAGATGTATATAATTATCAATTCTAGACAAATGTGCCAGTTGCGTTTGGGCAAGGTGCCCTTTGTTGCAATATTTGTGTTTGAGAAAAATGATGTGAAATATTTTTTCCCGTCGTTATATTGTTTCCTGAAGCATACTGGTTTATATTAACAGAAGTTGTTGTAATGGTTAAGCAGCACTGTTCCAAGAGCTTTTTATCCACTGTGCTGGGGTGGCAAAAGCACACCTCAATTATGTGCTTATCTAAAGTTCATGTTTCTTTTGTGAGCTTTTCTTAAGGCAGCATGAAACTGAAAAAGCGCTCTTATTTGCAGGTTGTGCGACTAAGACGTAGCATTCATTGTGAGAGTGCTACTTTAATTTTATGAAGTAATTATTATGGAAACAAACTAAATTCTCATATGTAACTATGTGTTGCAGAAGTTTAGAGAAGGCTGACAAAGTGGTTAACGGTTTTTTTTTATGCTTGCAGCACTACAAATTCAAGCCGATATTCCAGGCATTGATTGGCTTTAACACGACTACAATTACTTTCATAAACGGCCTCAATTCATCATATAATACAATATGTAAAGCTCGGCATTATGGAAGTGTGCACATGGGCCACACATACTCTTATTTTATCAATTTATGCATTTTATATTGTGTAGCAGAGTTGATGTAATTTCGTCATTTAAATGACCTATATCGTAATCTGCGTTCTCCAACCACATCGTGTTTACTAAGTACTAAGTTTCAGAAAGTTCGGCTTGCATGGCACCATTACAGTTGTTCTGCCATGAGCCGTTGCTCAGGTTATACGTGTTCTTATAGCGCAATCTGAGTCCATCATTCAAGGCCCTTGCTGGTATATACACATCGACTTGCCGAAGACATTGGATGTATTGTGTGTGAGCTGTAAAGGGCCTTTGGTGGTGCCCAAACCCTTCATGAAGGTTTGCTGGTATCCTTAACAGATATGTACCGGTAGTCTCACCTGTTCGTGGAAACTGAAAGCCGACGACAGCTTGCAGACGAAGATGGGAGCGTTCTACCTGTGGAGCCTGGTCGAGCTTATATTTTATGGGTAGGCATTGTTTCACTCTTTACAAAAAGCTTCGACATGTTGCGCCTGCTTCATGAACCTATTGCAAACTTTTTTGAGGGAATTCTAAGATCAAAGAACAAGACCCTAGATGGTAACTCCATTAATGTATACTTGATGCTGGACTTGACCTTCTGTGTTTGTTTCCCTGTTTTCTTACAGGATTTGCTGAAGTGTCTATTGGAAATGCGATATAGATGCAATTTTGACTAACTCTAACTTCACAAAAGTGCTTTTTGTCAACTACCTGCACGGGCCTTGGCAGTACATCTAAGTGTTCTAAGGTGCACGATGTGTTGGATAAAGTTTTCTTTGCAACTCTTATATATTTACTGCGATCTTTCGTGCAGGATACACATGCATGGATACACATACATGGTTCCCTACAAGGACCCTGCGCATCAAAAGCAATCTGTCATCAATGTTAAGTAGACAGATAAACGAAACGAAGATATGGCAGGTGTACACCATATTTTTCTTTCATTTAACCTCTGCATGTTTCCCAGTCAATAATGTTTTTAGCCATTTTCTTTTGTTGAGAAATGTCTTTGTACAGCACAAGTGTCGTAGAAGGTGCATACATGCACTTTTGTATGATGCTTGGCTGCATGTGTATCAACCAGCAAACACATTGTCAGGCAAAACTAATATGTGATTCCGTACTATCATCCGGACATATCATAAATCTTATCATGCACTGTAATAGTTCTGTTTCAGGAATGTTATGAATGTCATTGGCCACGAAGCACAAGCTTGGCCGAGGGTCATTGCAAACAGGATGTTTCATACTCACAAGAAAGTCACTCATAAGGACACATTAGAATGACGGTGGGCCAATATGTTTTTGAATGACATTATGAGTACATTAAAAACAATTCTGAAGAAATACATTAGAGAATCAAATGAGTGTTATGTCAAAGGTCGTTTCATGCTCACTAGACTATCACATGTTAATACGCATCGGACTATCACATGTTAATCCGCATCAGACTATCACATGTTAATACGCATCAGAATGATCGGCCAATATGTTTTTGAATGGCATTTCAAATACATTACAAAATTCTAAAGGGACACATTAGAGCGTCAAATGGACTGAAATGTCAGAAGTCATTAGACTTTCTTTTTGAACTCGTCTCACATTTTCATAAGGGAGGTCTGGGTCTCTGTAGACATTCCGCTATCCTGGCCTTTTCTACCTGCTCCTGCACTTTCTTCGTACGCGGCAACCTTTCCTCTCAGAGATAAGCCTTCGGGAGTGCACCCAACACGCCGACTGTGCTTCGTTCGTGTTTCCTCCCAGACCAAATACTGGACCATTCGTTGCTAGTAGTTGCCCTGATAAAAAAAAAGCGCGTAATATAGTGGAAATAGGAGACAAATAGGAGAAAGTTGGAAGAAGTAGGTGGAGTTGAGTTAGCCCAGACGTAGTAATTATTAGAAAACAAAATATTTCGGGGGAGCGTGGATGGGTCCGTGTATACGAGCGGGTAGTTCCTTCGTTTTGTGTCGTGTAGGAAACGGCAGATAATAAATAGCTGAGGTTATTATTGAGATAAATTAGCTGCGCTGAATCGTGTACTTATATAGTTCGCGTGATTAGAAGAACAAATAGACGAGTAATAAGTATAGTAAGTACATAACGAGCGAAACTATTTCACGACTAATTACGAGCCTGAACTGTCCCACTACGATAAGGCAAACTAGAAAAGCGGTTAAAGACAATTTACATTCACTTGAATCACAATGAAGGAAGACAGGGTCACATGTAGGCTCTAGCGACGAAGCGGTCGGTATCGGTGGTTTGATGGGGAGGGGGATACTTTTGTATTTTGGAAGAGCCCAATAAGTTGACTGTCCATTTCGATGCGTGGTTCCACGATGCTTCGACGGAGGTGGAGGGCTGACGCTGAAGCACTGTTCAATCAACGTTCGCTGAAAGGGACTGTGAACTCAACGGACATTTACGCAATACCCTCCCCAGTAGTTTGGCTAGGTGCTCTTCGGGCCATTATAAAGGAAAACAAAAAGTAAAGGAGAGCTTGGTTAGGGGTATGATGCAGTACTGTTAACAATTATCGAAATTAGGAACTTTCTTTTTCTCGAAGCCATAATTTAGTGACCACAACGAGGCAGCTTGCCTGATTATTTTTCCTATTGCGTACGCACACCTGCGGTGTGCTTTAGAGAATTTGTCGAAAATTAATTATCACACCGATATGGCAGTGCTACACACCATAGTGTACTTCCAGCTAGCGTAAGGTGCTACAATTCTGAATAGAAACATTCACAATGAGCATCAATGCAATGGAGCATCCAGTTACGTCTCAGCTCAGCGTGTGAGCTTGCGCATGGTGGGCATGACAGCTGGCGGTGTGGACCAATCAATTCACGAGAAGGGAACAACGATTTGAGGCTCAGTCTTGAACATTCATTTGTTTCTTCTACTACAACAAAAACGATTGGCGACGATCTCGTAACGGGAAAATGTCGCGTTGCACTTAGTCATGTCTGGAAAACATCAAATGCTCGATATGGCTTAAACCAAGAGGTTACCCTGTGCTGTTAAGCCCACTAGTTTTGTTCAAGCCGGTACATTGCACACCCACGCCGACTCAGTCGCCCACAGACAAGTGCGCGCACTCCATTCTCTCACTATTACCAAAGCGCATACAGGGGGAGCCGCAGCGGGCGTGGGTTTGAGGGACAGTGCGTGCTCCCGGGTTATACTTGGTCTTATAATCGCCAAAACGTACGCCTACAGTCAGCATCAAAATTTTAGAGGCCACGGGAAACCAAAAGCTGAATATTCCCACTGCTTCGGCAGGCAGCCTTGCATTTAGATTTCGGGCCTGTTCTAAGATGCTCTAACATGCGCATCCTTGCCATTTTAAAGGGGTCATGAAGCACCCCTTGGGCTTGTTGAAAAAACACAACCTGCGGAAAGCTGACACGGCTATGAACTGCTCTGCAAAATATTACAGTCGTGCGCGCCGCGTAAAGGCCACAAGCGGAGCGTGAAGTGCCGTTTCCTCAGGCGCCCTCTTTTCAAACGAGGCCGGTTCTCACTCTCGTCGGTGGGCGGGGGCGTCTGCACGTTGCATGCTTATTGGCCGATAGCCGGATGAGATGCGCTTCTTGCCACGGGGTGCCGCCACTTGCCCGCGCCGCACATCCTCAGTCTGCTAACTTCACACGGTAGCCGCACTCTCGCGCGTGCGAATCACAGCGGGATAGCGATCGCGTTTCATGACGCGCGCTGACGTAACTTCTTACCCCCGTGCCATCCTCCCTGTATAGCTTCCAGTGCGCTCGTCGGCACGAGAAAAGAGAGAAAGCGCTGAGAGCATGCGCCAAAACCCCGTAACTCCGCTGATTCTTGACGGATTCGAGAAATTTTTGCGGCAATCGATTCGGGAGGCAGTAAACTCCGATACTAAGGTCATTAGATCATTACTTGGAAAAGTGGTTCATGACCCCTTTAACGTGAGAGCGTTAAGGAGCTCGTTTCCGGCGTCCGGTGTTGGTGTCGGCGGTCGTTGGTTGTGAGCGAGAAATCGGCGTTGTCCGTGAGCGAAAAATTACAAAGTGGGAAATAAAATAAATAATAAAAACTTTCGGTCAGAGTGAGAACCGAACCCAGGCCTGCTGCTTGGCAAACAGGTGTTCTACTACAGAGCCACGCCACTGCTTGAAACTGCTTCAGAACAAACACTATATTGTCACGACGCAGAAACAGCAGAAGTCGGATGTAGCACAGCTCGGATATAGCATGCGAGGCATTAGAAAGAAGTGATCCGGCGTGAACCTCGTCTTCCTCTCTTGCTGCGCGAGCTCATTCTTTGTTGTCGCTGTGCAGATTGGATGCGGCATTTGCCTCCCTCCGGGAGAGCATCGTCCCGATGCTCTACTACAAAAGACAGTGTTGTAGACCTATAATGCGAGTTAATCTGCACTATAGGGCTTCATTCGTACAGCAGGCACGTTTCCGATTTGTGCTCGCAGTTCGCGAGTGACTGTCCGGATGACCTCATAGTTCACGTCACTTAGGCGTCGTACAACACTGCAGGGACCAAAATACCTCTTCAATAATTTTTCAGAAAGTCCCTGTCGGCGAATAGGCTCCAGACCCACACTTTCTCGCCTGATTGATAACGTACGTATTGATGTCGCAAGTTATAAAACTGTGCGTCGGAACTCTGCTGCCGGGCTATTCGGATGCGTGCAAGCGGCCTTCGCCTCTTCAGCTCGTTGAGTAAAAGCTTCACGTCCATGTCTGTATTATTGCAGTCATGCATAACATAGCATCAAGCATCGTTGTCACTTCACGACCATGAATACTAAATCGCGTCCTTCGCATATATTTCCTGCTGCGCTGTATTATAGGCGAACGTGACGTACGTAAGAATGTCGTCCCTATTTTTATGACCACGTCTATATACGTACTCAGCACGTCGGCAATAGTCTTGAGGCGTTCTGTTAAGCCGTTGGTTTGTGGATGGTAGGAGGTAGTTTCTTCGATGAGCTGTTCCGCTGAGCTCAGGCACTGTCTTCAGAGCGTGGCCGTGAAAGTGGTACCTCTGTCCGTTATTATGACTGTCGGAGCACCATGCCTCAGAATGATGTTTTCAATGAAGAATCGGCGGTTACTGCTGCGGTGCTGCTTGATAGAGCCTTTGTTCTGCGTAGCGCGTAAGATATTCGGTGGCGACTATTACCCATTTGTTTCCAGCATGCGAAGTCGGAAATGATCCGAGAAGGTCCATTCTGATTTGGGCAAACCGGCACGTTGGGCACTTGAACTGGTTGTAACAATCCAGCTGGCTTTAAAGGTGGCGATTTCCGTCGTTGACAACTCGAGGCACGTGCGCACGTAAGGCTTTACAATGGCTGGAAGCCTTGGCCAGTAGTATTTTTGTTGGACTCTGGCCAATGTGCGCGTGTATCCGAGATGGCCGGACGCCGGCTCATCGTGGCAAGCTCTCAGCACATCATCAATATGAATGCATGCAGTAGGAGTCTCCTTAGCGCATGTAATATTGCGTGGAGAGTAGAACCGCGCCAAGCGTCAAAACCTGTGCATTGCGCAACGAGTGGGTGTTTTATAAAAGCCCACCCATTACAAAGCGGTCATACATATTAATCATCATCAGCAAAATCATCAACAAAGGGAGCGGCTGCGTAGGTTCACGTGTTGCCTTACGGACGCGCAGTGGGCCCTTCTCTCATTCGCAAAGGGAAAGAGTTATGACGTAGTGGCACTTCTCAACTCTACTTGCAGTAAGCATTCTAGATAGTTTGAAACGGCCAATGTTAGGCGCACAGACGTTTGATACCTTGCGGTACGGTTGAGACATCCAACGAGAACCGAAGCAAGACTAGCGATTGGGAGGGCGATGCGCACGGCGCCCAACAATACGCTAATCGCGTTCTACTATTCAAGGCGATACTGAAGCCTCCTCCAAGTTTTAATAACATCGCGCTAGCGTTGACCCGTAGACATGATAGCGCCTAATGTAGACGAGAAGTAACGCGATCTCGTACATGATGCTCAAGTGCAGAGGCACTCACACTCGTGTGCGAGTGCCGTCTGTTATACGCTGTTTGCTTAGAGACGCATACACATCAGCCTTATCTGTGCGATGGTGTGTTCAGAAAGCCGTTGCGACGCTGATCGTCGTATCGCTGATCTCGTTGTTTTCTCGCTGATATTAGAAACTACCCTATCCTGGTGTCGATGCTCTTGCAAAATGCTTAAAAAATTGCAGAGGGGTATTTTGGGGTTCTGCAGAATACAGTGCCGAATTGCTGAAAAATACAAAGTTTTCTCAGAAATGTGGTCTCTCAGCTTTTTACGCCGGCTGTACATTCGTGACAATAACTGCGTGTTTACTCCCTCACCATATCTTACAGAATTTCAGGTCAAGGTGTGGGAGCGGCCTGGTTGGTATTCCATACCGCAAAATGTACCCAGCGGACAAGGAAACGACGAGCACACGCGTATACATTTTGTGTTGTTTTAATAAATGATAGTTGGAAGTAGTGCTTGTCCTCGTCGTTTCCTTGTCCGCTCTGTACCTTTTGCGCGAAAGTTTAGACATTTCAGGTCAAGCTGTGAATTATCCATAACATTTTCCAGCAAATATGAATCGGAAAGCCACAAGCCTATGCTCTCCGACTGAAACACGAGATGTGGCTAGTTCCGTGTCACCGACCAGTCGCAGAATTCCGCACGTGACGTTGTCACATTTTTTTTGGAACTGCTACTTTGTTTTCGTTAAACTTACCAGAAGCCCCGCTCACAAGATGGTGAGCCTTCGTATAGGGCAACATATCATGCGCGAGTTCTCCCTAACTTAACCGGTAACAGCTGAACAAACTACGTAATGTAACTGAGTGTCGTTATGCTTTTATTTATTACTCCGCTCCTCTCGACGTCTGCTCCAATCGTCTTTTGAAATTTCGAAGTTTCTGAAAATGAGCTAAACAGACACGGAGCCTTCTGGTTCAATAATAAATACGACTCAGCAAACCTAGCTTAGGTTTGTTACGCGCTTGTGTGATGAAATCATCTCAGCGTTCTTCTTATGGCAGGGCGATACATAGCATTTTCTCGGTAAAAATATCGTTTTTCAGTGAAAGTAAAATACAAAGTGTACTGAACACTACAACCGGAAATACTGAGGTCGGTTTTACACCCTTTTACATACATAAGCCTACTGCCGACATGAAAATGATTACAAAGAATCATTATTCATAACACCAATGGTTCCCACGAGAAAAAGGCCAAGACCCATCAAATGCTAGTTTAGGAAGCTGACGCTTTATTTTTTTATTCGTGCTCGTTCGCGCTCTAGCTTGATTTATTGTCTAATCGACCTTTTATATAAGAAGAAAGGAATTAATAAGAAAGAGTGAGAGAAGTGGAAAGGGCTGAATGATTGAGTGCTGTGCTGACCATGGCTTGTCACCGAACGCCGACAGGGAACTCCAGCCACCTTTACTTTCTCTAAAAAGTGAACAAAACAAAACGGGGCTGTACAACGGGGCGAGTTGCAGGAACTTCATTTTTCTAACGTGAACTGGTTTTGCATACTTTTATGGTGACGTCTAAACTACCTTTTCCTTGCGTCGTCTGTACAACAAATTATGAGGCTTCAAGAATAAGTTAGCCTGTACTAGAAGTTTCAGTGGTGTACTTTGCTGTTGTGACGCCCTTCTTTTTTTTTTTAGATGCTTGGATTATCGCTGGAGGGCCTGAGACAATTCAGGGCGAAAATTTAGATGGATTGCGCAGCCGTATATCGAATTTAAGGTACTGGTTACCCTTATGGCCGCATTGGAGAGGGTGTCACACAGCGCAGAATCAATTGAGCGAAGAATAAAAAATTGCATTATTTTCATGTTTCCTTCATCCTTTCACCGTCGTATCGTATGAGTGTTCTTATTGTATTCAAATATTACGATAACGACTTCCTAACTTATTCCTGTGGTGCGAAAATAAATACGAGGCTCGTGCAGCCATATTCCCGCGCACTTTCGAGACATACAACTCAAACAGGACTCGAATAAAACACCGCACCTTGTACTCCTCACTGCAAACGTGTGCGTGGTTCGTTTTACTAATATATAATAATACTGGTTTATTAAAAAATGCACCTTTGCATAATTACATAGTACGCAGATAAATACAAGGATTTATCGTATTCTCTCATAATTCTAGAGATCTTGGATAGTAACGAAGAAAGCTAAAGAGCGGTGCAACAGCAGCTTCGACAGCTTAGTACACTCTAAACAAACAAACAAAAAAACTGTCTGTGTTATTCTTTTCGGTGAGTGCTGACCTGTCCCGTATGTGACTCTTTTTAAAGAGACACGTCAACACTATGTGGGATCCCTCGACCCTCCGTGGAGACTACAGTGATCTCCATAGAGAGTTCATGGGTCTTTTTAAAGAGAGTCGTATATGTGGGAAGTCAGTACTCACAAAAAAAGAGTTAAAGTACTCTTTTTTTAGAGTGTACACACTAAGCGTTCGAAGCGTTTTAAGGATGTTATAAGCAGTTGGATGCATTTGGTTTACAATAGGCCTAGCATGGGGATCAGTTGCGCGAAAAAAAAAATGCAAAAAGTGCTTCACTTCGGACTTGCGAATTGGCTTAACATAATTGACACAGCAAATTTGCTTTGCTCGAAATGAGCACAAATGCATAGTCACTGAGTCGACTATCTCAAGCAAAAGCTTGTCTTGCGCACACTTGATGTAGTTCAGTAATCAACAGCAGAAATTACCTTCGCTTCCGATTGGACGAACCTGAGCCACCGTTAACACCATGAGCTCTACTCTTCCCCTTCAAGGCGCATGATGCGAAGAAATAACATTACAATGTTTCTGGAGTTCCTGACAACAAAAGTAAAGAAAAATAAACGATCCCATCAAAAGAAATCTCGCTCGTGCACCTCTACACCGTTTGACGCGTTATCTCCGCATTAGGAGATGTAGCTCTCGAAATGAGCCATAGCTTTTACAGCCGTCTCCCGTATCCCTCGCGTGGCGTTCAGTTAATGGCAGGAGATAGCATTACCTCATCAGGCGGAGCGTATGTTTCTGAGTGCACACGTATAGTGCCCGCCGAATTTGACGATGAGGCCGTTTTCTTTTTCGTTCGTGTTCAGGAACTTTCATTTCGAGAAGCCCGTTCTTGTCGTCGTATGTGCGCTCTCCGTGAGCCAGAGCTCTTTCTCGCGCAAGCTGCCGAGATAGCGCGAAAGGTAACCTGCGCTGATGACAGCAAAGCGCAGAAGCTGAGCGCAGTTTCGCCGAGCTGGTGCCTTCGGAATTTGAGAGCACATCTGGACCGTAATGAGCTTCTAAATTTATTTCCGTCACGGCTTTGAAATGCTCCATGCGTTTCATCTTGACAGTAGGTAACATTCAAACGCGAAATACTAAAAAATAATAATAAGAGCAAGCCTTCTAAGTACATTTACCGGTGAAGAAACATTCTGGCAGAAAATCGCGGCTGTCATCCTTATTATTAGGCGCATGATATGTTCGGCGTAAATTTTTGGTATCGTTCCAACGCTGTCATCGTGGCACGGCAACACTAGAGTGGTGATGGGAACGGCGCTAACGAGGTAAGTCTGTCTGAAAAATATCAGCTTTTTCAGTATTCTGCGCCTTCAGTATCGCAGGACTGCAGTAATAAGCACACCACTCAACGTGTCAGAGAGCGTGAAAAGTAATTTTTAAAACTTGTTTAGGAGACATGGGAAGCACAGGTCGTTGTACTGTCACGTCGGACGGGCTGTGTAGACAAAAAGAAAAAAGAAAAAGAAAAAGCTGCCGTCCATGCTGGCGACAAACTTATGAATTACGAGCTATAGACCTTGACCAAGGGATGTTGTCAACCTTTTCCCCGATTTTGCTTCCGTGCTCATATATCAGCGCTCCCCACCAAACGTGACGTGTTCGACAGCCGTCCGCTTTATAACAACTTTATATTCCGCATTTTTGGCTTTACTGCCCGTGCATTCGAACGGAACAAATAAAGAGCTTGTGTGCCCACCAGCCTGTACTCTCTCTCTACAGTGTTAATAGACTCTAACCTTTCGCGAAAACAAAAGAATGGAAAACAACGATAAAGTACGACCCTAGAGATTTATTTCATTAGGATCAACCGGCATCTCGCTTTCTCAGGGGATTGCATCTAATGCGATAGGCTGATCCAAATCCCAGCCCGAAAACTTCGTTATTTATGAGGTCCCAATGTAGCGGACTCTACGCAGATGGTTCGAGGTATTCGGATTAGTTTCAAGTTCTGTTGCGCTGTGCCCATGCGGTGAAGAGGTTGCGAAAACTGGCATCGCGAAAACAGTTATTCCAAAGCAAACCAAGTACTGACAAGTTTGGCGTTCGTCTCGTTAAGGTGTATAAGAGCACGCGCAAATGATTACATGAGTGCGCTTCCGCTGGCCGCCGCTTCTGCTGCAACCAGTACTCATGCAGCTATTTCGAAACAATACATAACCGTGTACGTGTATGTCAATGCTTTGTGCTAGCGCAGTCCTCTCACCTTCAACCCACCTGTGTGTGTTGTGGTGTGTGTGTGTGTGTGTGTGGTGTGTGTGGTGTGTGTGTGTGGTGTGTGGTGGTGTGTGTGTGGTTGTGTGTGTGGTGTGTGTGTGTGTGTGTGTGGGTGTGTGTGTGGTGTGTGTGTGTGTGTGTGTGTGTGTGTGTGTGTGTGTGTGGTGTGTGTGTGTGTGTGTGTGTGTGTGTGTGTGGTGTGTGTGTGTGTGTGTGTTGTGCGCGCGCCCGTCCATCCGTCCGTTTGCTGGTCTTTCCCTCATCACAGTGGATACAACCATGTCTATCTCTTCCTTCACCTTTTGCTCCCTCCTTTTCATCCTTCCCTTTTACGGCTGCACAACTAGCGTCTTACGTTATTTCTACCGCATCTCTCTCTCTCTCTCTTTCTCTCTCTCTTATAAATGTAGCTTCAGGAAGGTGAAGAACTTGCTCTTATGAACTATATTTTAAGTTAAGAGCCTTTTGCGAAGACGGCACCTCTCATTCATTCATTCATTCATTCATTCATTCATTCATTCATTCATTCATTCATTCATTGATTTGTCTTTCTTTCTTTCTTTCTTTCTTTCTTTCTTTCTTTCTTTCTTTCTTTCTTTCTTTCTTTCTTTCTTTCTTTCTTTCTTTCTTTCTTTCTTTCTTTCTTTCTTTCTTTCTTTCTTTCTTTTCCATGCTATTCGTCTTGCCTCTTCTTTGTGTCGCCCTACAAGCACAGGCGCGGCAGCAATATCGGTAGCCCGAGGTGCGCGACAAATTCCAACCGTTCGCCGACATTGAAGAATTCTTCCGGAGGAGGTGCAGCCTTGAAATCTATATCGCCCGCCCTCTCCACGACGGAGTCGCGTAATGCCAACTCTTTTTTTTTTCTTTTTATGCGTCCAGCCAACGGCTATAACGATTAATGCTGCCCGAGTGTCGTCTCCGAGAGAGAAGAGGAAAAGCCTGCGTCTGCTGTGTCTCTTCAGTGACGTGGCACCCAACCAGGGCTGCACTTGAGTTTGCTGTAGATTGTTGGACAGTAATTGCTTCTTCAGGCCCACAACAATGGCGTATAGCTGGTGACAGTGATGGACGGATGTACAGTAGCTTCAGTAATGGCGGCTACTTACATTCGACGGCAGCACTTCTCGCGAATGAAGTGTTTTGGGTGCTCTTATTTGTCGATTAAGGTATGTGTCTATTTGTTTGACCTGCGAGTAATCTGGTTCAGATTTAAACAATGCGTGTGTTTGAAACCTTGGTGGTTAAAGAAACAAAAATAGACTAAAATTATGCCTGCATTCGCATTGTTTCGTAAAACAGAAAACCGCTGTTTCTTCTTGATAGTTGCCAGTTTCGGTGATGAATGGGGGGATGCTAAAACCAACAACGCCCATTTGAACAGATTGCCTACGCGGTATTAATCAATGACTACTGATGGTTACCGACAATAAAGAGGGAATTCAGATATTGGGCTTACGGTACTTTTTCAACTATCAACCAACACGGTAAACACGTCGGTAGCATTATAAGTGAGCGGACACCTGGACATTCCACATTTATTGTAATGCGTGCGTTTCCATGCCAATCACTTCATTCGTTGCATCGCGAAGTTCGTATTGAGGCTCTTGCGAACGACGTATAGAACATATTAGTCGCTGTAAATGGCGTCATAGTGGCGCAAAAAAGACGACGGGACGTGGACTATGAACATAACTTTATTTCAGGAAGCCAGGTATTTATACTGACTCCATGAATATACAGAAATATACACCAGAGACATTGTGATTACACAACAAAGGTTACCACACCCGATGACCAGCATTTTCTAGATAGGCAGCTTCCCTTCCATTCTGAACGATTGACGGGGCACCGACGCAGTTAGCACCTTCTGTTGTTATCAAGTTCGCCTCGACAGCCAATCACCAACTATAGCCGAAAAATACCTACTCCACATAACGCGCTACTCCGCGCAAGTGAGGACCTGACCTCGTATTCAGTAAAATATACACAGGCTACATAGCTCTTTGTAACGGCAGATAATTGTAATTACCACCAATGGTAATTTTGTATACCAGCCAATAGAATGCAACTGTATGTCCAACGTCGTAATGAGTAATTTACGTAGCTTTTGTTTCGTGAGATTTGCGATTGGTCAACCAGTTTTGCTAATGATATGTCCAGCGTTAGGACTGACCTAAATTTCCTCCGAAGAGTACTTCTAGCCAACGACGCTTTACGGCGAATCTGTTAGGGGTGGGTTAGTCGGCATTTCTGGTGTCCTTGTCGGTTGTATTCAGGCAGCGCAAAATGTGTGCGCGTTTGAGAGTGGCTGGCAAGTGTGGCGCGATACGGTGCATAATTACTTGTCATACATTAGCACCCATAGACCTGTATATACTATACTTGTACCAAATATGTATAAAAAAAGGAAGAAGTAAAAGACACACACACACAAATGAAAGGTAATATTACATCTGAAACGTCAATCTTCCCACAACACGTGTACAAAACATTCTGAACAGCAGCAGAAGCAAGGCTAACAAACTTCATGCTAAGCACATCTTGGATAATTCTCATTCACGGATGTTGATGAGCGCATGCGCCAAGCTAGGCAAGAACCAAGTATGTGTCCAAAAAGCTGAGCGCAAGCGCCAACACCGCCAAGGTGCTGATTTCATTTTTCGGCACTGTTTGCCATGGTGTTCAATAGCTTCGATGGCCAATCATCTCAGCAGGAATGAGTGCCAATATTTATTTTGTGAGTGCAGACTTTTCTTTTTTTTTTCAATAGAACTGCAGGATACGCAAACTCGACCGCATGTTTTCACGCATCCACCGCTTCCAAACATCATTTGAAAGTTTTGAGGCCCTGCACGCTTATGAAAGTGTATATGTGTACCGCTTGGAGATATTTCGATGCCTGCAGTTGTTAGACTCAAGGTGTCGCCTCTAAAGAACAGCGTATACGAGCGCACCCAATTTCTCGTCATATCAGCAGCAGGTGGCGTCTCTTGCCTGGGTGTGTTCGTGAAGGAAAAGCGAGCTCAGGCGTGCTGCTTCGTGCAGCCAACAATCAGTCACGCCTCGCCGGCCTAAAAGCGCCGTCACACCGTGCATTTCCATCTGTCACGCTCGGTGACAAGTGCGCGTGTCGCGTAATGCGAGCGTACGTTCTTTCACGCTTTGTAACGATATTGTGTCAGTGTTTGCACGTGTGCTTTTGTACGTAGGTCGTTGCACATGACACAGCCTCTTCGGGCAATCGATGCTTGTTTTGTTTTCCTCTGCTGCCCATTGACTAATGTACTTCAGATGCGAGAGATACCCGCGAGAAAATAGAATTCCCGATGGCTACTGTAAGCATGCCTTAAAAAAACTCCCTTCTATAGGCTGCTATTCCGAGCATACCTTTTGTTTCACCTTGTGGGGGCTGGGCACACTATCCCCATGTGCAGTTATACAGGTGAAGTTTAATGCCATGAATGATGTGCACCCTGCGCAGAGTATTTTGCCTGATAGCTTGTATTTTTTTTACTTTTTGTAAACAACTCGACGCAGCTGTTAGCAAACTTATGTGCTGTTCACCCCGGTTTACTTCTGTTTAGCTCAAGTGGACAAAAGCTCTGAGCATAACTATAGAAACTATTTTTAGAAAACGCTATTGAGAAGCAGACGCTTTTGTGATGCCTTTATAACAGATTGCTGCTGAACAGTCTATCCGCTTTATCCGCCGTAAAGGGCCAACGTCGACTTACTCTTCCGTGGCCTGCCTGCATCTTTTTATACTGGCTCTAACGTTCTTCCTATTCGCAAAGTTAGCCTTAAGTAAGTGAAGAAGCTAAGAAGGTTGCAGTTGCAGTGTAGTAGCACAAAAGCCTAGCCACTGTTCAAAAACGAGGTGTTGGTCTCCTCCTACGAAAACCACAAAAACACCGGCCTGTAACACGACAGGCTTTAGTTCTTTTCTTTTGTTTGCTAAGTCTTGCCATGATTGCCCGGAGAAGCAGCGTGCGATAAGAAATAAATTGCCATAAGGTAGCCTTATCATTAAATAACAATTGTTTCCCCCGCGGGGATTTTGTTAACAATGTGAAATTTTAAATTGAGACCCAGACAGCAGAAGGAAAGAAAGCCCTACAACCCCGGAAGCTTTGAAGGCAGGGAAATTTCGTCATATATTTTCAAGGAAGCTAATTTAATCTGCAGCGCTCTAAAAGACTTAATCGCAGCCTCTGAGCACAGGAAGGCAATTAAGACTCAGGGAAATCACTGTGTTTTTTGTGTGTGTGTGTGAAAAGAGGGCAGTGGCATGAGACGGGAAGCTCTTAAATAAAACCCACGACAGGGTAAAGCTGCCTCTTTTTATGCGGAAACATGAAAACAACATGCCAAGCAAAAGTAATTCATTCATCTAAATCATTCATTTTATTTTCTTCACGCCGCTTTTCTGGTATTGGATGAGTGTGTGGTTGTTGCTGTCGTTGAGTATAAAGAACACAACAAGAAAGTTGCGATAAAGCGATAGCATATATGCATAGCGATAGAGAGAGTACTTTATAAGCTATAGCAAATGAGGTCTAGCATATGGTTGCCATGTTAGAAATCCGGGCCAGTCACTGATATCTGCAGATATCAGTGACTGGCACCGCTGGATGTCGAGCCGCTGGATGTCGAGAAAGGAAAATATCGCGATAACAGATAACATTACGACGATATCCTTGAACTCACGAGGGAATCATAGGAAATGGAGGATGTGGGGATATGTTATCTTCCTTGTATTAGCTGCAGTTTACTTTCACGTAAAATAGCGCTGAAAGCAATAACGAGCTTTCTGGCTTAGGGAACCGCTTTTTCGCATAATGGGATAGAAATGTTTACGTGAATTTGACGAAGGCCTGCGTCGCCATAATACAAACCATAATGAAGACAGCAAAAAATGTTCTTAGTCATTTTGAATGACACGAATAAAAGGGCCTAGGATGGGTTAAATCGTCAAATAATTCATACGGAAGAACAACCGTTGGATGCCAAACAAGTGATTAAATACATCGCACTCTCACACAATGTATTGGCCTCGAGATCTTGGAGTGGCGCCCTCTCGCGTGTGACGTCAGAGCGGGGGCTCCGCTCTCAACCGCGCTGCAGGAGCCGCTGCTCCTGTATCCGGATCGTCTGCTTCAGGCGGGAACTTTGTCGAACGAACAGCCTCGCGACGGTCAACTAACGCCTGCGACGAATGTTTTCGAGTGTAATCTTGAACTTGTTTTAGTTCGACAGGGCCAAGACAGGGCCAAGAAATCCCCCGGATGGTCGACGAGTGCGCCGATACCACCGGCCGCATTGCTGGTTAGAAAGTGAAACTGTGTGTGAGAGTTCTCGCTCGGTATCTTGTTTCCGCCGTACGATACTTATTAGTTTGGGTGGTGCTTTCAATATTTCAGTAAGCGTGCCCTTCTCCAGCATCTACAAGTATGTAGATAAAGCTTGTGAAAGGTAGCGGTGCCTCATCGAGGGTGAGGCAGTGTACGACGCAGGCCACGTTGTTGAATGCGCGGTCGAGGCCGTCAACGGAGATCGCATCACCGCCGCTGCTTTCGTCCTGCAAACAAGTGCGCAAGTGCCGCCTTGTTGCACACCCCCCTGTCGATGCCCATGATCGCAGTTTGTCCCGTAATGTTGGTTCAGTGAGAAGGATATTACGTCGTAGTTCCTATTAATACCGCATAGGGCCGTCGCATGGGTATTAGAATATAACAAATAGTTAATCGCTGATTATACCACGCACAGGGATACAGAGATTAACATGGCAAAGGCGAGCTGGGTCCAGTTTCGCGCCACGCAGCCTAACGAAAAGCCTAAAGAGCTCCGCTTTTAAAAAAGCGTCTGCACTGCGTCAGGTGAAAACTTTTAGAGAATGTGCACTAAACAGCTCCAACAGGTTTCGCTTATGACATTGTGATAAGCAGTCTCCTAGGCGCGCGCTTGCCTTCATAAGTAAAATACGTATGTACGCCATCCAAATGCAGCCGTGGTCTCAGATATCCTGCGCCGCTCAGCTGAGCTCACGAGGCGCGCTTTCCTGCGAGGCGACTCGGAGGCCGCGTCGTCGGCTCTTTGTCTAGGGGCCTTCACGGCAGGTTGTGGGACGGCACCACACCTGGTGTAAGTCGCCTATGCTTATAGCCTGCGTGCAATAAACGCCTTAAGTATTGGTGGGGCGCTTAAACACGGTCACAAGCTTACCTAAGAGTCGCGCGTACGGCGGGTAGCAGAAGTCACTGTCCGCGACGTGCTTGCTGCACACGGTTGATGAAGGCGTGGAGCGTTTTCCCATTCTGAGCTTGCGATGCACTTCTTCTTCAGCTCTGGTTCCTTAGGGTAGTTGTGAAAGCTAACGCCTTTTTCACGAGCGGACGAAGTACACTGAGGCACAGAGCAGTACTTCACCATTGCGCAGCACTCGCCGCGGCGACAAGCGGCCGCAGTTCTAAAAAACAAAGATTTGTAGTTCTAAATGAACGTTAAAAGCAGTCCCACGGTTGTTCGAACAGCGTCAGTAGCCACCATACGCAAGATAACCAATTGAACATCTTTTTTGTTGAGATTTACCACAACGGCGGTTTCAACACGGCGCTGGGCCTACGTAGCAGACGAAAGCGCGCGAATCCCCGCTCTGACGTCATACAGGCGCCGTTCGAAGCGCCGCCATCGGTCGCACACCAAGCCAATAGAGGGGAACCATCAGCATATCTCACTCTCGATTTTATTTTTTTTCTTCACTTTCTAACTCGCGCTAGTTCACCACTGTCGTTTGCGGTGCAGCTTTTTTTTTTTCCTCATTCGCAATGTATTATATAGCAGTTGGGAAGGCAGTTCTGTTTCTGCAGTTTACAGCGACACACTGAAACAGCGCCGGAAAAAAAGTTCATGTGTTCTCGTCCACGCCTGTGGAAATTTCGCCACCCATAAATAAATGTTGCAAAGGGCGAGGAAAATATAAAGCCCACGCGCCAACAGTCTTTTTGTCATGGAAGTTTTGGGGTACGTTTTTAACCTTCGTTGCGTAGCCTGGAGTTATGAGACAGTTTTCTTGTCTACTATTTTTTTGGCTCAAGTTACTAGTTCAAATATCTGACGTGATTCTTCGTTTTTTTACAATACGCCTTTCCGCCTCACTCCCATAGAACTTAGCAGTGTGCGCTCGTTCAAACTAAATATTTATTCTTACACACACTAAACTTGAATGGGGCTCCCTCGGAAGAGAAGATAGAGACCTATTTACTCATTTTTGTAACAGAAAGGCAGAATGCAGAATGGGACGATGTGGGTTCCAGAGTGGCCTTACATCGTGAAAGGATGTTTGTTTAGAAGACGTAGCCTTTCTCATTGCGTCCCGGTGTTAGATTTTGAGCAGGTTCTTCTGTCAACCATTGATGCTGCTTATTACATCGAAAACTCGGAAGCAAGCTTATCTACGTCTTAAAACTATCTAGCCTGTTCGCGCAAAACACGTCGAACTTCTGGATGAGCATTTTGTTTTATATCAAATACCTTCCATTAGTAAAGCTTTAGCCCTGGAGGGAAAAAAAAAGAATACGCGGGACTGAATTATCGAAGCAGCGGCAAGTAAATTCTGACGAAAGTTCAGGCGCTTCTGTAGCACACACACTTCAGGTCAGAAATACATCAGCCACAGTACGGCGGTGAACATTGAAACGCTATACCTGAGCACGTCGCCCTCACCAATTCTCGGCACAACTTCTAGAGAGCCATGGTGGCACGCTTGAAGAACACCGCATGCGACATGCGTTAGAATTTACCGGTTTACGCAGTGGTACGGTATGTTTTAACGCGATAGCGTTAAAGAGCTCGTATCGCAGAATTTCCGCCGTCGGCGTCGGCGCCGTTGGTTGTGAGCGAAAAATCATCATCTTGTCCGTGACCGAAAAATCGAAAAAGCTGCAAATAAAACAAATAATAAAAATGTTGGGCCCGAGTGAGAATCGAACCCAGGCCGTCTGCGTGGCAAGCAGGTGTTCTACCACACAGCCACGCCTCTGCTTGGAGCTGCACTGAAAGTAACTTTCATGCTTTCCAAAAATACGCGTCCTGTATACAGGTGTCACAGTACGAGATGTAATATCGCAGTAATATTGCGTGGTACAAGCGTACATTGCTATTGGGCGTCACACCATGTCAATATCATAACGACTTGGTGGTTTAAAGACAGCCACCCATTACAAAAGGCACACACATATTACTGCGCGTATTTCCTTAAGACCACGTAGTGGGTGCATCGCAACTTCGAAAAAGTTTCTCGCGCATAATTGCTGCTGGTTTAAAGCATGCTACCCATTACATAAGGCACACGCCTTAGTGCGCGCATTCTGTTAAACACTCGTAGTGATCGAATTGCGCACTAGGGGCAGGATATCGCTATCGCGTTCAACTCTTAAAGGCGAAGCTTAAGCGTCCCCCAATTTTTTTTTCTTCTTGAAAGTCTTAATGTTAAACTTAGTTATTGAACAATTTTATGTGTTGTCATCTCTTGCACTGATTTAAGTTGGAGAGCTTTAAAGTGTTCAATAGCACCGGAATTTATTAGGAACAGAAACATCGTAAATGTTTTAATAAATCTATTTTCTTCACCTCCATCTTTTTGAGATTAGGATTTTTCATCCACGTGCAACGTTGCCGCGTTATAGTTATTTTGCAATCTAACAGCAAACTCGTCTTTCTGTAATTTTTATCGTATACAGATGTACGTGTTTCTTCCCATTTCAGCAACAAATTCAAAGCAGAGAATGTACCTTGCGGCGAGAACAATGGCACCAAAGAAACGAGTATTACAGGACGAGCGTTGACTTTGTTACTAGTGAGAAATGTTTGAGCTGTTTTACACAGCAAGCAAAAATTAACATGAGACAATTTTATTGAGGTACCATTCGTCCCACAATAACAGCCAGTGCGCGATTCTCTACGAAATATTGAAACGTTACCGCAAGCGTGCCCCGACAGCTGAACCAGCTCACGGGCATCGTTGAAGTGAAGAGCAGCGCAGTGCGCGTGCAGCGTATGCTTGTCACTAGCAGAGAGTTTAACACGGTGGCAAAACAAGGTGTCACAACATAGAGAGCCACACTGCTGCTACCCGCGATACACGGTGCAGGTGTAGTTGGGTTATTTATGCATGACATCGCTCAACAGGTCGCCATTTGCATCGTCGTCTGTGCTGTATACAGAGCTGCCTTCCTATATGATATGAAATGCATGCGTGCTTTTTACGATCGATATCCCAGAAGGTGCGGTTTCTCCCAAGGGTTTGTACTTATTGATTATTGATCACTTGCTGCTTTTTTCTCCATTTTTCTCCTGTTGCTCTGTCAACCAAACCTTGTTACGTATTTATGTTAGTGTGGAAGGCCAAAAGCTTTTTCGTCAACATCTGCCTTGCATTTCTTTAGCCCTACGATGACGCGTATATGTCAGAAAGAAAAAAATATATATATCAATGTGGTGGTCCTGAGACCCATCTATTTGTTGCGAGCAAAATTTGTATTTATGTCTGCATCAACTAGGACTCTGTACAGATCCAAAGGCTATTTTTCTAACGCGCGATTACACTATACTGCAGATTATTCGAATGATAATAATTTAGGCGATGCTTACTCGTCGTGGCAATCCCGTTTCGTGTTTACACGGTTTTTGGGTTTACGAATCTATGGGCAAACCATACTTACGCAGGCACATCGTCGCGAAGCTTTGTACACGCCGTGCTTATCGTAATTTCTTAAATACAGCGTTTTATTATGTGATAAACGAAATAATTTTACTGCGCGTTAACGTTGCATTTATTATTCTATACGCTGGTGTTTGTTCACTGTTTATAAAGAAATGTTCCGTTTATAGTCTGAAAGAACTGTTTGAAATTTGCCGATATACACAATCAACGATGTTTCGTTTGGTGTCACTATTCACCGGCTGCTCTTCGTACTAACCACGGTATATCGGACTACGTTGTAAGCGCAGGCTCTATTAACGATTTCTCTATCGGCTCAAGTGTGGCATGTAGTTCAGTTTGTGATAGATTATTGTAGTATCTGGGGTTTAACGTACCAAAACCACCATATGATTATGAGGGACGCCGTAGTGGAGGGCTCCGGAAATTTTGACCACCTGGGGTTCTTTAACGTGCACCTAAATCTAAGTACACGGGCCTCAGACATTTTCGCCTCCATCGAAAATGCAGCCGCCGCGGCCGGGATTCGATCCCGCGACCTTCGGGTCAGCAGTCGAGCGCCATAACCACTAGACCACCGTGGCGGGGCTGTGATAGATAATTGGGCATCTCATAAATTATTATGCCTTGCGTTTTATTAAAAGGTGTTGTTGCCAAGGGCGTAGCTCTATACGAAAAGCTAACATAGCGTCAGAGGATGTTTTAAACTGTTTTCAAACAATATAGCGCAAAGGGAGAAAGACCAATCAATGCCGCTCTTTTGCACTCGACAGCAGCTGCCTAGACTAGCCTTCGACAGCTCGTGCGCTGCCCGCATGATGGCCGGGGAGTGCAACAGCCGACTCTTGATTAATTAGGTGCACCAAAGTTCAAACGCGTCGGCATACTTGGTTCCACGCTTGTGTTTATGTATTCGTGAATCGAACGGGCGAGGGGAAGTGTCTGCCCCCGTGGTACAGGATTTTCCACTCAAACGATCAATGCGAGAGTTCGTGAAGACGCTGTGAGACTAAACTGCGGAGGTGAGGCCCTTGTACGCGTGTGAGGCTGTTTGCTTTCCGACGTTATTGAATACGGCCTTTCTTCGCGCGAAGCCTCTGATAGAAATCAATTTTGCTCATAGTGAAACCACTGGAGTGGCTTAGCGCTTTCTTCCAGGGCCCGCTTTCAGGATAATATTTACCCCTTTTCACCAGAAAACAAAGTGACGAGAATATCATATAAATTTGGATTCACGCAGTGGTGCAGAATAAAAACGATGACGAAACAAAGATTACATGCGGTCTGCTAAAAACCTCGAGTAGGCTACGTTTCCTCCGTGTTCCTCTCTGTCGCAGCTATCGTCTCAGGCTGGGTAAACTTTGGTACGGATGGATAAAATGCACTTGATTTTTTTACGAAGGAACATACCATCGACGCCGACACCGATGCTGACACCAGAATTTCTGCGAAACGAGCTCTTTAACGCTATAGCGCTAAAAAATAAATGTTGCTAGCGGTAGACGAAGATGAACTTGTCAATGAAGAATATGCGCAACGTAATCTAACCAACCATGGAGGTGTCAAGCAAGGAATTTGGTGCGTGACAATATATACAATGTACACGGATAATACGATACTGTTTTCATGAAGTGCTTGCTTCTGCTGTTCACACTCGGAGCTCGAAGGTTTTGCTGTTAATTAACACTATATCAATTCGGATAAGTGGATGCTCTACTTTGCTGAGATAACAAGCACCTCCGAGACCCACAAATAGAGTCTGGAAAATTTAAAGTTACGCTACTTAAGGCTTCGGTGTCGCAGCATGGCGACATAGCTACTTGAATGGAAGTTTTTATGCTTCCTTTTATTTTATTCGTATGAATCACTGTTTTTTTGGGAGCGCTTTTGCTGACACTAATGCTGACACGACGAAATTGTAAACTGAGCTTGTTTTCGACCGCAGTGTTCATAGGAAATTTGTCGCGCTGCGAGATTTCGTACGAGTTTCATGATGACTATTTCATTTGAAAAAAAAATATGTCGCTTATGTGCGAATACACAAGACGAAGCAAGGCTCGTACAACGTTAAGTGACCTTGGTGGCTTTCTTCGGCCCTTGTTTCTCTCTTGCAGAGAGAACTCACCAACAAGCACCTTTCAATGGTGAAGTATGATGCCATTAATTTCCGGTCATACTGCAAATGAAGCAGCGTTTACGGTCCACGTAAAGCGCAGCAGCATGCCTGTATTTAATGGGTGCCATTACTCGTTGAGTACCACATTGATGATTACCACCGCCATTACGCCGTTACACGGACTAACTACGTTCTGAATCATCTCTAACTATGGGGCCTTGTAGTTAGTTCTGTAATGAAGGCTTATTGGAGCTCACGTATCTGCAATTAGGGTTCGGCGATACCAAGTATGATCCTGCTCATTTCGAGCGCAAGAACTGCCACAGATCTGGCCACATAGGCGTGCAGTGGTATTGGTGTAATGACAAGATTTTCTGAAGGCCTTTTACACCCTTAGGGAAACTGGAGCTAATGTTTTAGTTGTTCGTTCATTTTGTTTTATTTTGCCTGTCGCTATTCGCGGTCATATCACTCGTCTGCTATCGTAGAAAAGGGTCGTTTGGTGGTACGAAGAATAACTGAAGGGAATTGGTTGGAAAGAACACTTACAATATAGGGGGCCATCCATTTCTTGCAGCGAAAACATTCTGCTGTAAACCAGCTTGTGTTCTTTTCTACTCCCGGTGTTGAACATACCCTAAGTACTGTGTTGCCCAAGACGCTAAATCTAAGACTCACCGTAAAACAGAAATGCGCACTTTCATCCAGCCGTATATAACCAATCATTCCGTTCCAGAATTTCCTCACTGCACACTGACTTCATCGAATTTCACTGCTTACAGGAAGCAGCAGTCTGATTCCGCGGACTGAAACTGTGAGCCACCTAAAGAGCTACGATGCACTCTAAACTTTATGCGGAATAATTCTGTATACTATACTTAATATCCGTTCATCGAGTATTTAACTAGGTACAGAGACACAAACCAAGGTTCGCAATTTTTCTATAAGTTAATATTAAATATATTTGATTACACTGCGTAGTCTTAAGCTTTAATATAGCCAAGTCAACGGCACCTATCTTCCATTATACTTGCAAAAACTCTTGCTTAATGTTGCTAAAGTTAATGCTCCAAACATCACGTCATTAGGTAACTATCAAAGAAAGCAACTAACATTATGAGCGAGTTAATAATAGTTGGTAGGCCATGAAGCCAAACATAATTCAATAGCATCACTAACCAAGAAGCAAACCTTCAGAAACAATTTTCATCATTTTGAACCGTATAGGAAAGGACAGGGTGAGCCCACTGCGAATTTCAGTCCTGTGAAAACTTAACGTTGTTAAAGAGGAGGAGGAGAAGAAAAACGGAAAGACAGGGAGGTTGTCCAGTTCTCAGACCGGCTGGCTACCTAATGTTATCACTCGCTTGCTACTTGCTACACTTTTAATGTTGTTAAAAGTGTGGCAAGTAGCAAGCGAGTGATAAACCAGGCTAACATCTCCGGGAAATTCATTAAAGATTATTATGTCGCCCTCTCTCTCTAACACTTCGCGTGCAGTCTAGTCTTCGTATGCGCGCAGAACTTGATGTAGTTATCTGGCGAAGCACATGACCTTATATGCATCGCCGTTGCAGTTAATCGCCTCTCATGCGTCTTTCTTCACGGCACAACACCCGGCTGATTTATCAATTAGTTTAGTTTCCTTGATTTCGTGATGATACACAAACACCCCTCATGCGTCTATCTGGTGAGCCGTTTATATTATCACGAATAGGTTTTGTCTTTTTTGCCACACCTTTATAGTTTCTGGTCTGTCAGATGTAACGTGAAGAAAGCGCCTCATGACGCCGAGATTCTTTTTTCTATTTGCTCTCACGGGGGTAGGCGTCTTATTGTTAACAGCGTTATCGCATAGTAGCCCACTGTTTTAGCAATACCCGGCTCTATATTGCCCCTCCTTGCTCTTTTCGCATCTCGAGCGGTGTGTAGTTCGGGGGCACTGACTTCTTGTAACAGACACGGCGTTGCCGCCAGGCGCTTGCGGCTACAGCTCAACGAAGCGAGCGTAGCATTCCTCGGGGAGCAGTTGATGCGGCGGTATGAGACGACCGAGAACACGCTATTTTTCCCGTGGTTCGTTCTCCCCAGCTACTTGGTTTATTATTATTAGCAGCCCTCAGTCATGATCTACCATTTCATCTGGTCACGTCGGTTATAGCACTTGCCTCTTTTTTGCTTTGTCTCTCTTCTCATTCCTATATATATATATATATATATATATCATATATATATATATATATATATGGTGTCCCAGCTATCATGCAGCACGATTTAAAAAAAAGAGGAACGGCGTTACGCGAAGCGCACCTTCTGCATATCGTTCCTAGTACACTGGAGTAGCCACTGCTATTTTTTTCGTTAATGAGGTTTAATTAATTAGTCATAACTATATTTGTAACTCGACAAGTACACACCTAATTGTCAAAATGTCAATGAGGCGTATGTAGGCATGTTCAAAGGACATCTAACTGCGCAATTTTTAACAACGTACTAATTACGTGCTCATTTTTCCGGCTGATAAAGAAAGCCTGCGAAATATGAAAAATAACACGTGACTACGCTCCCACACGCAAAGGAAACCAGCGACCTCAAATAAGCTTACTGCAAACAACCTCTTTGCCTGTTGTCCGTTGCGAAAGACAGCGTTACGCATTTTGGCAAGGGTACAGGTCGGGTGCCAACGATATGCGTGCAATTTCGCTGGGATTCATTCTGTTCGATATTCCGCCACAATCATTATCCATATCTCACGGCCGACTGTTCTCACTGATAACGCGGCAGGTGTTCTGATTACGGCCTGACTCTGTAAGATCAAGCGGTGCGTTTCTTAGGCCGGTGAGTGGCAGATAGGGAGATGCATTTTGTTTTCTTTCTGCATTATTTCCTTGATACTGTCTACCTCATGGGAGCCTGTCTGAGGGCGCTGGTCCCGACGCGCGCAACAGTCTAGTCACGTGTCACTTTCATATTTCGCGGGCTTTCTTGATCAACCGGAAAAAATGAGCGCGCAATTAGCACGTTGTTGAAAATAGCGCGGTTAGATGCCATTTGAACAAGCCCACATACGCCTCATTGACATTTTGACATTAGGTGAGTACCTGTCGAGTTACAAATATAATAGACTAATTAATATCAAACCTCATTAAGAAAAATAGTAGTGGCTACTCCAGTGTGTTAGGAACAATATGCAGTAGGTTATATATATATATATATATATATATATATATATATATTATATATATATATATATAGGAAATGAGACAGAGACAAAGCAAAAGAGGCAAGTGCTAGAACCCAGGTACGAAGAGGTGCAGTCCGCGCTGTCGCGAAGACGCGCCAAGCACCTGCGAGAGAGGGCACGCAAGCGTGGGCATGCGCGCCGCACCGCCAAATTGTCAGATCACGGTGGTAAGGAAAAACACTTTTCTTACGGTCAGTATAAACCTTCAGAGACGCGTCACGCTCCGAGATTCTGCACGAGAATCTTTGTCTCTCTTATGTGCCTCCGTGTGCCTTTGCGTTAAGATTACAGAGCACCTTAGCGCCATGTTTTTTTTTCTAACGCGTCGACACGGGCTGCTGTCGTTGTACTGTGTTTACACGTGCCTGCCCTCGTGCATCAGACTCCTATGAAAGGTGGACGAGGACCGAAGAAGGCGAGGACGGTCTTGGCGAAGGAGTCAGGTCTCACAACGTCAACATGCGCGACCGTTGAGGTCGCACTTTGTGCGGGCATCTTCCCAACACACATCCTAACACCTCCGCCATGACAAAATCATAACACAGGACCGGTGGTTCTGGTAATTTTGGGCCTTGATCCATTGCGTCAAAGCGCTTTCTTGTTACTTTCGCTGCAGCACTCCGGTGTCATGCAAAAAAGCATAGTAAAATCTGGAAGGGGCTACTGCTGTCGTGGGTCACAACGCACCTGGTTCATTAATTAATGCGCGCGTACGGGCCGCATATTACGAATGCTGGTATGATTGCAGACATCTAAAAACTTAACTGATAAGCCGTTCAGGGTTCTTCCTGACGTTGCTGCGGCCCTGAAAAACAATAAATGAAAATGTACGCCAGCTTTCTTTTGTCGCATGCTAATTTTCCAGTGTTCTCTGTGATATGATACGTATTTTTGGTGGTCCCGCGAGATTCGTATCACCGAAGTTTCACTGTATATATATATATATATATATATATATATATATATATATATATATATATATATATATATATATATATACGCAAAAGTGAACATACAGCTTACAGTATACTTCGCAATCATGACACCATATTTATTTTCTACTCCCCTTCTTTCCTTTATGCTACACCACGCGATTACGATATCTTAACCCAGCGATCGCTAACGTTACGTAACGTAATAAAACGCTGAAACACCTCCGTCCTGTGCAAACAAGCAAGATGGGCTTCGCGCCAAACCCCAAGCAACGTGGCAGCCGAAGGACGCCTAATTGCGTTGGAAAGTGGTGTTATAATGAGGGATAATTAGCACTACAGGGGACGCGCATTGGCTGCGTACGTGCCCGGATCTTCATGTCACTTTAGAGAAGCCTAGATGGCTAAGGCTGTTCGAGTAATCGCGTACCTTGATTGCATACCCACCAGTAGTGGCAGAAAATGGGTGCTCTAAACGGAGGGCGAATAGCCTTCATGCATATAAGCTGACGCCGCTTGGCGTACTCAGGGTTGTCTTTTCTCGAAGGGGAGTTGGAACAACATTTCGGTCTAATGAAAGGCAACGTCGCCACGCAAATCTGCGATGCACCTCAATCACGCTTGACGTGTTATGGTATGTGTAATATGCACAAAAAGCAAGGAAAGCGACCGGAAAGAGAGCACTCGGCGCTTTCTGTGTCTTTGCATTCCCAGTCTGGGTTTATTGGGCACTTCGCGCATACCCTAGGATGTCAACCTATGATCTAGCTCAGACTCAGACCCCAGTTTGGCAAAGCATACCAAATATCCCGAAATGCGCTGTATTCCAAATATTTCACCTATTTCTTTTTCTGGTGAGCAAATAAAATACAAGAGTGCTTGTACGATACCCCATAGGAAAGACATCACATACACATACACATGAAAGAGTTGCAGGTTTTTGTAACGGAAAAGTAAGCGAGACAACGAACAGTGACAGCACTTTTGAAAGGTGTGGCGTGCACTTCGACTTACATCAACGCTGAAACTACTTACCTCGATTTACCTCGGCGCGTGCCGTTACCTCGACGTTGAAAATATCCTTCGGCAGTCTCAAGTGATCGATTTTTTTTAGACGCGCTCAAAGAAAGACACTGTCTATCCATGCGATATAGTCTTGATGTCTGTCGCTGCTCTGTTTTCACATCGTTCCTCTCTTGCCGCCTCTTTACGTATCGCAGGTCGGGCTTAATTGACACGCTGTCACGTGTACGACCAATGCGACAATGTATCGCCATGCCCCGTGAGCGGAGCAAGGATAGAACTGTAGTAAGGTACGTCAATTTTAGGGTTATTGAATGGGCTAAACATTTCTCTGGCGTGTTAGAAGTCACGCAGAGGATAGGCAGATTGTTGTTGTTGTTGATGTTGTTGTTTTGTTCTTTAATAGTTGCAAACACTACCGAATATTGGCTACATTATAGCCGGTTATTTTAATACACAGTTAAAATGTTTGCCCATTTAACCACAAAAGCATATGCATAATGCACGAACAAACAACGCACTGCGTCTACAAAGTACACAAAGTAAACACAAACAAGAAAAAATTCGGCAGATCCCACGTACCATGGGAGTCGATGTTATGCGAAGCATGCGGCGGGTAGGTGACTGTGGAGTAACTTTTTTTACTGAGCGACACATTACAAAATGACGCTAAAAATTTGTATATATTTTATACGCACACATATACATGTTGAAGAGCCGCGTATGTGTGTGTTATATAACGAGTTGTTTACGGTTGGGAAACGCTGCCAATGGCAACGTGGGTATTACCAACACCAGAAGCGGTAAGCTGATATGTAGTGCTTATTCGTATACCGAGAACGTACGCACGTTTCACGAACCCGTGCGCATGTGTGCAAGAAGTTCTTGACAGTTTTTGAACAAGGGCATCATCACCGTCATCAGTCAGCACGAGCAGCTCGTCATGACTTGTTACAGGATTCGGTCGTGATCGTGGCGACGAGGGGTCCATGTATAGTGAGGTATGTGGTATAGTAGAGCTGTAGGAATTCGTGGATGCCTCGGACATTTCGTCGACAAATTGTCTGTCGACAGAGCCGGCGACATGTCGGAACCTGAAGCCACCCTTCGCGTTGGTGAGGTATAGGCCGTCGAGGCTGGTAGGCCTGGATAGTACTACGTAGACCAACATCAGTGGGTGGTGTTTGTCGTATTCGTAGACTACCTGGGAGTATGTGGCCTACGTAGCCTAGTCTACAAAGCGGCTGTCAATCAATCTGGCATCGTCCTCGGTCAGCATGAGGCCATCGCCCAGCCTCGTAAGAAATGAAGAGGACACTGCGTCGTTCCGGTGGACGAAGTGCACTTTACGGAGCGGTGACGTGGATATTATACGTAACTTTCGTTAATGTATTCATCCGGGATCGAGCAATGCTTCAATATAGCTTGCTGAATCATAGGAATACAAACGTGTTTATTAGACTGCTATAAAAGTGGAGCCAAAACTGGAACTACAGACGTTAATCTGATATGACGCCTGTATTGTAGAAGTACCCATCGTAGGAGTATCGTGTAGTGTTTATTGCTTTCTTGTAAAATTAGATAGCCTGCACCACAACCACAATGGACGTTGCACCGATATTACGCCTGCGTAGGCTGTTTTTCCAAACCAGTTTGTAGACCTGGCGTGGCTCAGTGGTAGACTACCTGATTGCCACGCAGAATGCTTGGGTTCGATTCCTGCCGAGATCCTAATTTTCATTCTTTCCATTCGTTGAGTCAACGCTGCCGATGTTGGTTTTACTTAACTCTCTACCATTTAAGTTACCAATGTCTGTTCTCGCTGTTACTGGGTAGATATAAACTGTCAAACACCTGTGGCGCACACCCGTACACCGCGGCCCGTGGTAAACGGGTATGTGCCACACGTGTCTAGTGGAAAGGGTTTGACGACGCACGCGACAGGATTTTAACGTTATTCATGTCATGACCCGGCAATCATGTTCGTCAAATCCTCTTACGCTCCCATGCAAATTTTGGTCTCCACCAAGTTAAGGAGGCGATCATGAGAGCACCCAGACGTAGGCGGCTAGATAGATAGATAGATAGATAGATAGATAGATAGATAGATAGATAGATAGATAGATAGATAGATAGATAGATAGATAGATAGATAGATAGATAGATAGATAGATAGATAGATAGATAGATAGATAGATAGATAGATAGATAGATAGATAGAAACGCTCAAAGTGCCAGAGGTTCGCTAAGAAATGCTTCGCATTTAAAAACCGAATGCGGTATAGCTGCATCAATCGTTAAAAACACCGACATGTGCACTGGCATGGCAGTCATTTGAATATGGAATGCACAACCACTGCAACGTAACAGCTTGAACTTGAAACTGCAAAATGCTTCGTCGACACGCTTACAACTCACGGCAAAACAACCGAATATAGCAGCCACTCTCTGCTGCATTTTATACTGCTCTATTTACTAGGATGTCCACCTCCTCAGAGACGGTGGCATGTTAATGTCATCATGCAGCATGTTATTAAGCCTTCTTTATCAACAAGCACAAATTATATGATCCATCAAGCAGTTTATTTTCATATAACAAACACTACATTCAGTAGAAGCTGTCGTTTTGTAGGTGGTTAAGTACGAAGCCTGAGTCAAGCAGCCTATTTACAACGTAAGATATTATGTGCTACGTGCATACTATTCCGACGCAGTTGAAATTTATTGGATCCTTTTCTCTTACCTTATGTTTATTCTTGGCCATTTGGGACGTTACCAAATACTCGAAAACCCTTCGAGAAATATTTATATTTAAAAGTAGTGCCTATGCAAATCGAGACATGATGAACTAGAACAGTACTTGATTCGTTTATTCGCAATTTTTCGAAGATATCAGCATATTTCTAAGTTGAGCAAACTCTGCGTGCGTAGTGAAGTAAAAAAAAAATTAAAAGCGGCTTGAGAAAGGGATATTGACTCACAATGGCAAGAATTGGTTATCACAATATATTCCACTGATCCTTCTGCGGTTTTTATGAAACTCGCTGTTTTCTCTTCTTTATACTTTCAAATTCCGCATTTCCTCGAAGGCATCCGCATTCCTGTCGTTCGCAGATGTCCGTAAAACGAACTCCGGTTTCCAAACGGATGCCCTATTTATTCTAAAGCGACGCATAAGCGTGGAGCTGCTAACGAAGGAAAAAGGAAACGTAAAACCAACAGTGATACTTGGAAACATGGTTGTCTATACAAGAAGCAACATAAAAAAACCATCGAAAGGGCTATTTTCTAAACGCCAAATATACAGCGTGCTCGTGACTCGAGATTGGTAACAGAGGGAATAGGAAATACTCCTTCTATATAAAACGCTTTTCGCAATGCGAATATATAACACGCAGTTCTGATGAAAAGTGGAGCATTTCAGCGGGGAAGTTGTAACCGGTACTGGAAAACGGCCTCATATGAAACACGTCTCTTGAGCACGTGCAGAAGTCCAAAGGCAATCATGTCTTACGTAAACTGCGCCAATTCCAGCAGCAGTTCGTGGACGAAGGAAAACATAGGACTAGGCAATATGGGATGGGATCGCGTTCCAATGCTTGATATAGAGTATAGGGCTCCGGTCACCTCGTTTATTGCGATGCTCACCTTATACGCCGCATGCAAGTGTGGCAATAAAAGACGCCAAAAATTGTGGATAACGAAAACTTTACGAAGCGTGTTAGTAATCTGCCCTGGTTAATGAGGAATTACTAGACGCAACAGCTTAAACGGTAATAGTTTTCTCTGATGAACTTCCGAAAATACAGAACTCGCTTACCAGTTTGGGGAGATGGCCAATCAATGCTATGGAAAAATATCTACTGCATTCAATAAGCAACCCACGGAGGCTCGCGTGTGCCAGCTACTTTAGGAGCATCTCCTCCGGACTCCTTTTGTTCAGACAACAAAGAAATGATCTGTATTAGGCGTCTGTATAACCAACTACGAATTCAATGTAGCCAGAGGAATGCGTGGCTCGCAATGTCCCCAACGAACTGCAGCATTCCTCGCATAGGTCGGTAGGACGCGTCTCTATCGGGGTCGCATGTTCGAGCTGGAGCAACGGCTAGAGCCGCATGATTGCCCTCGGAGGGCAGCAAAACAAAGAGATATTTCGCTGTGAAGAAGGTATCGCAGAACATTCCTGTACCAGCGGATGCGCGTATTTTGGGTTTCCTGTTCCCAACGAAGTTCGTATGCTTCTCGTGTTCTGCTCCTGCCCACTCCACATCTTGCATCATAGGGGATGCTCATACGAAATTGGATACCCGCATCCATGATCATTAAAGTAGAGCATTTTAGGGTGAGGTGCGCACACAAACACATACGCATGCGCGCTCGCGTGTAGACACACATGCACGCAGTGCTGGGCAGTATCGAAGATATATGTATCTGTATCGCGATACGTCCCGCAAGACGTGTATCAGTATCTGTTTTTCCGATGCATGAAATAATGTATCGTGTATCGTAAGATACAAGATAGGGCTATTGCAACACAGCCGTGTGAAACTAATCGCTGGCTGAACTCCGCTCCTCAAGCTTAATAATAATATTATCTGGAGATTAACGTCTCAAAACCACGATATTATTATTAGGGACGCCGTAGTGGAGGGCTCCGGAAATTTCGACCACTTGGGCTTCTTTAACGTGCACCTAAATCTAAGTACACGGGCCTCAAACATCTTCGCCGTCATCGAAAATGCATCCGCCGCGGCCGGGATTCGACCCGCGACCTTCGGGTCAGCAGTCGAGCGCCATAACCACTAGACCACTGTGGCGAGGTGCTCCTCAAGCTTAAACTATCGCTACGAAGCCACCTGAATAAAACAAAGAGCAGTGACGTAATTTTATCTTTCCACCAGAGTCCTCCAGTGAGGGCAGAAGGTGAGGTCTACGCGTCCCTGTTCTTGTACTTGAGTCACGTGGCAGCGCTCGCGAGTCTCGACAGGCAGCGCACGAACGTATATACGCCAAGCCCACGTACGTTTTGTTCTCTCGGTTTTATTCTGCTTAGTTGCGTCAATGCGGTGATACTTGCTCTTTGCAACTGTCCTGCGCCGCGTGCTCCAATGCGTGCGGCGTCGATCGCGCAAATTCTGAATGCCGCTATAGTATTGTTATTAAAGATTCTCTTGCATGGTGCTTCGTTACGAACTCTGAAGCGTGCAAAAATGTGGTGGCTTTGCGCCTCGTGGCTTTCACATATCAGCGATTTGAATGATCTCGTGGGTGAAAGCTTGACTTACATGCGATGACATTACGAAAGTAAGGCAATTGTCCGAAGGGCTCGTTTTCTGTATTATACACAATGAAACGGACAGGCAATTAAACCAAGGAAAGCATAGGGGACACTATTTGCGGTTTCTTAGCTGCAGTGTAATGATTCTCACTTAAATTGAAAGGAATTAAAGTGGGCGAAAGATCACCCTTTCCGTCGGTGGGATTCGAACCCACAACCAATAGCGGCGGTGTCCTGCGACGCTTTGTGCAACTATACAATACGTCTGAGACGTTTGTGACTTGCATATGTTCTCTCCTTGAAGAAAAATTGCTAAAAGATTGCACGTTAGTGAGTGTACCAGCAACGGACGCTTTCTACCAGGAGATAAGTAGAATATAAAAAGTCATTGAGCTTTATGTCCTCTACGTATACACGATGCGTCACAGAAAGAAAAGTCACTACCAGCGTTGTTGCGGTTATACACCTATCCTGTCAACCGGTATTGTGTAAACAATCTTTTACGTGCGAGTTAAAACTCCACGTCGGGGTTTGCGCCGTCGTGCGAAGGCTTCTTATTGAAGTTCTTGTGATGAGATGGCAACCTGCTAGCCGGTCGACAAGCTGATTTGCGACTACTATCAATTACAACAATGAGAAGGAAGAACCACTGTCAGCGAAGTTTTTAAAGCGCTGTGCTGTCAAGAAGCTAAAACAAACCCAAATAACTTTTTGCGAGAAAACTAATGCACTTTAAGCAACAAGGAGAAAACGTTTGAGATACTAACAGACATTGCATTCAAACTGAACAAAATTGGTCACAGTTAAGAAATTTTAGGAAGAAATTTCGCGCATAGACGTTTGCTACTACATTATATGGATACCTAATAACGAATTTGCGAATGTATCGAAGTATCCTAACATACAATTGCCAAGTATCATATCAAATACAATTCTTGCAGTAGTATCTTGTACCTGTATCTCGAATACTTTTTTGCCTGAGTGTCTTATATCGTATCGCGATACAATTTCAAAGTATCCTTGCCCAGCCCTGCTTACACACAATGCACACGCACTACATATATAGAAACGCACATACGCTCAATACATATACAAACGCACAAAAAAGCGTACACACACACACACACACACACACCACACACACCACACACACACACACACACACACACACACACACACCACACACACACACACCACACACACACACACACACACACACACACACACACACACACACACACACACACACACCACACACCCGAAGCACAGGCACGCGCACATACGCACACGCACGCACGCGCGAACTTTTAGACAAGCCAGTCTCTTGAGCATAGAGTTTAATTCGCTTAAAAAGAGGCTGTATCCTGAGCCCACCACTTTTAACGACATTGTCGCTTTGCGTTATATATAATCTCGTGTGTGTATGTGTGTGTGCATGCGTGCGTGTGTGTGTGCGTGCGTGCGTGCGTGTGTGTGTGTGTGTGTGTGTGTGTGTGTGTGTGTGTGTGTGTGTGTGTGTGTGTGTGTGTGTGTGTGTGTGTGTGTGTGTGTGCGTGTGTGTGTGTGTGTGTGTGTGTGTGTGTGTGTTTCGAATGAATGAAATTACTACTAGCCCGCTTTTCCTCAACCAGCGAATCAAGCGCGCACTGAAAGCGGTATCTCCAAAAGGGATCGTCTCAGAATACGACACAACGATAACAGTTAGCATTTCCACTTGTTCGCTGTTGACCTGCGCAACTGGCCATTGTACTGAGACAGACATAGCAACTGCAGACTGCCGCGTCGCACACGAGTCTGGTTGTGTCCGCTGGCACCTAAAGCACGACTGAGAAAGACAGGTCGCTGATATTGCGACATATGCTGAAGAAAGGGGCAGAGGGGGAGGGCAGGAGACGCGGCAGCCAATTGCCATGGTCGACCACGGACGGCAGAACCGAAGCTAGCGAAAAGAACCAATAGCGAAATATGGCCGTGGTTGACATGTGAGCGTTGTCTGTGCCTTTGTTTTAAACAAGCTTGTTTCTGGCTATATCAAACAAACCCACGAGATTTTCTCTTTTTCTCGCCTCACTTGGAACAGAGGGACGGAAGTGACCGGCAACGGTTGTAAGAACATTGTGAGCTTGCGGAGGTAATCGGAATAAAAGAAATTGACCAGCAAAGAGCAGAACGGCAGCACGAAAGGCGATTGAAGGAAATCCCCACAATTATACTGCTATGAACGCGGTGACAGGTGGTTTACTCTATCTAAAAGAAAGACGTAGGTGAATTGCAAATCTTTTGTCCCAATACGTAAACACATATACATATTACAAATATACGAGTGTTCTCTATTTATGTTGTATTAAATGTCTACACGTATATTATGCAAATAAGGCAGAAGTTCAGAGAAAATGGAATCTTCAAGCGATGATAAGTTTTTGAGCAGGGAGAGAGAGAGAGAAAACTTTATTTGCAAGTGTGTTTGGACCCCCCGGGTCCCTGGACCACTGCGCGGTCCCACGCCACGTCTACACGGTCATGCCTCTCACCGCGATGACATCGGCAGCCCGAGTCACCGCAGCAAGTTGCAACGCCGGGTCCCCAGACGAGAGCAAGACCTCCCAGTCCTCGCATATGGAGATGGCAGGCTGTCCCCGCGGGGGAGTGTCACTAGAGCCATGTTTCGTCAAGTGGTCTTGAAAAGACAAGACCACTTGTAGAAACACGGCGGCAACAGCGACACCTTGTGTTCAAGGATTTTTCATATACATGTATTAGTCATATGGCCACTCTAGTAAGACGTATATTTACAGGCTAGCAACACTGATGAACATGGCGATGCTCTATCGAACGTTCCAGCGTCCGGACAACACGACACGTATTGGGTTATCGGGATCACCGAAGAGCCTCTCGATCTGTTGCCATTGTCCTATCCCCTTTTTATTGATCTTTGAGTGGTTCAAGTTGTCTTCCGCACGGTGCCTGGAGCGAATCGGCAGTTGAATCACGACACAGATGAGCGCGCCCGTCCTACGACGGCTGTCGTTAAAATCTCGACGAAGGGTCTTCATCGATTCTTCCTCTTCGCAACGCCACGTGTGCCACGCCGGAGATTCCAGCGATGATACTGCCCTTTTAAGCTTTATGTCGCGTGTACGATTCATGACGTCGAGGCCGACTCTTACTTGCGTTTGTGATTCCAAGTCTCATAAAAACTGAGAAAAAATTGTGAATCCTGCCGTTTTCTCTTTCCCAGAGAGCGATCCCGAGAGCTGGGCTTCGAAACAGCTCGTTCGACAAAAAAAAACATCGGTCCGTATAAAAAAAAATGGGTTGTCGAGGCAGCATCGTACTTAAGCGACACCGTTCGATAACGCTGACAGATTCCTTTCGGCAACAGATTCTGGATTGCAGGGATTGGAATTTTTTTTCTTTTTCTGCACAGCGTCTATTCATATTTTTTAGAGCCCATTATTTCTACGCAGAGGCATGGCCGACAACTCCGCGGCGGTCGCACCTACAGATTGCAGACTTAATTGGCCGAAGAGGGTGCCGTATGGTGGGGTAGTCGCTACAAGCTGGCGCCTTAACTCATGAGAATTTTAGAAATTTTCGTGTGTTTTCTACAGATAAAAACAGTAGTGCCGAGAACCCGAAAAAGAGTATAATGATGACACGGAACGAATTGAGTAATGTCGCGTTCCACGCAGGAGTGACCGACCGTGACTGAGTCTGTGTGTGCTGTGTCGTGTGCTATCTTTCTCTCTCTCTCTCTTTCCTCTCCATCCTTAAATCTCCCCCACCCTCTTCCCATGTGTAGGGTAGCAAACCGGTTTTCCTAAACTGGTTAACTTCGCTGCCTTTCTTTCTCAACTATTTCTTCTCTCTCTCTCTCTCTTTATTACCGCTTCCTTAAATACCCACTTTCGGTTTCACTATCGAGGGGGCAGTTTCAAGGTGACGTGTAAACGCAGTCTGACGTAGCCTAAGTCACGGGGGGACAGCAACCTGTGGCAGTTCTGGCGTCTGCTGTCAGTCGCAAGTGATCCACGTAAACTACGATGAGTGAATTGTCATCCAGCGATTCCAATGGTGCTTTTTGCTTCGTGCAGGACGCAGTTTTCGCAAAACCCAGCGAACTGCATTGACTCGTCGTGACAATAACCGTTGCGGGGGAAGGAGGGGGGGGGGGGGGGGGGCTGGCTTGCAGATCCTGGGCGACGAAAACTTTAAAATCAAACTAAAATATTTTGCATGTGTTTCGCTGGGTCTGGTGTGTGAATGGGGCATGCCAAGGAAACGAAGAATGTCCTTTTTGCGGTGCCCCAAAATCGTGTCAGCAGTCTGTTAACATCGGTAGCAAGCATTTCAATTTTAAGTGATAAAAAGTAAGTACTGACCCTGATTTGTCGAGCCTCTGTTGCAAAAATAATGAACTGCTGTTACATTCATCTGCCATATCAGCATCATGAGTATCGAAATAGCATCGCATCCATCTTTCCGAGAAGCAAGTCGGAAAAATGGATGCATCCAGCTTTCGCGCAGCTGGATACGGTGTCGTACAAATACGTCAGACGTCGATGCCGAAGTTAAAGTAATGACGCATATAAAACTCAACGGAAACACTTCGCATGCATGTCAAAACACAAGAACCCCAGATAAAAAAGACACGCCAAAATAGGTTTGGCGGCGCATGGGCTCAAAAAAAAGTTTTACAGGTCATCAATCTCTATACATCGCTAAAAGCATATTCGCGTGTACTGAATCAAAACGACCGAGCAAGAATAGCACGAAAGCCGACACTTGCACGTTAAAACGTTGAACAAGGTTTTCAGCTTTCGGCACACGCTTTTCTATGACCTCACATTCGGCATGATCCTATTGCAGACGCGTGCACGTTTACCACCACTGTCTGCATTCAGGGTCACTTAATGTCTTGTGCAATCTGTAACCAAGATGTAATGTGTCTGCTCGCTGCCTGGGCTGAGAACTTCACGAAGAATTACTGCTTACTCACTCACACTCTTTCTCGCGGTACGGACCCGCGAAGCTATGCGATACTTTACCGCCACTCGATTGTCTCTGCTTTCACCGGTTGTGTACAGTCGGCGTTTAATATATAGTATTTACAGAGCTTCAGGATGTCCGGCTCCCAGTCGAAATGTTCGAATAAGTGTTATGTTGTTCTCCGTGACCCTTACATACAGGGGGGGTGATAGAGTAAAAGAAAAAATGACAAAGATGCGAACGCACTTATATGGGGGACCCATATACGGGATAAAGGGGGCTCACGGGGGGGTGGCGCGCAATTTATAATATATATATATATATAATATATATATTATATATATATATATAGCTTTTGTGTGTGTGTTTACGTAGAACACCGATGCCATCGGACTTCTTGTTGCACATTTGCTTCGTACCGCATTTCTTATCTTATGTTTAATTTCTGCGAGGTAAATAACAACATTTGTGGGCTAATGATATGCGCCGCTAGCCCCATTACGTAGGGGCAAAAAAGTTACTCACCGCAACGTTTTTCTCGTGGAAGCATTACTGGGTCGACAATGTCCAAGCACTAAGTACCGAATAAATGACCCTACTGCGTTGCATCACGCCGCGACCAGTGATTCACCACAACAAGCTTTTAGCCAGTGGCGTGTGGAAAGATGGTAGAGAAAGTCGAACAAAAAAAAGGCTACACGTTAACTTGAAACCTTGTTCGCTGGTGAGACGCATTTGTCTAAACAAAGGGTTCCGTGAACGTTGTTTATCTACTCGACAGCCCGGCTGTGTAGTGTTGGGGAAGCGAGATTTCCGGTGCAGGAGTCATTACCTCACGTTTTCTACAAGTGCCTGAGCGGGTTTCTGCGTACAAGTTAACAAGCGATGGCACTAGCTATAATTGCAGCTAAGGCCAACCTTGTTCCTCAAACATGTGTTTGTGTGCATGTTTCTTGAAATAATGTAGGTATTTTTCAATTAACACGTCTTTTTTTTTTGAAAAATCACGTCCGCTATTGTGATAGCTTAAACGAGCGCACTCTTGCACAAAGACTCGTACACATTTATATTTAATATAAAGAAACCACGATGAAAAAAAAAAAAGGTGTGTTGTGTCATTGTTGTTTTCCGGCAGCAACAAGCGTTTTTAGCAATGCTATATGCATAATCGTAATTCATGGAACTGTAATTTTCCGTCTTGTGTGGCGACAGGATTTAACATGTAAATATAACATCTCCTTAATGCATTGAAACTCTAAAAATGCGTGCTTTGTTCGATATATCTGAAACATTCATAAGTGGGTAACACCACTGATTGTACAAAAGTATAATGCAAGAATTGTGAGGGATACGGCAATGAATGACACCACATATGTTTTTTTTTTTTTTTGTGTTCCTCTTTTTAGTTTTTCCTAACATAGAATTCTTCATCTACTTTATTAAAAAAAACTGAAATTTTGAATGCACTGTGCAACAGAACCATAATAAGGTGTGGAAACAAAAAAAAAGGAAGATGCGGCTGGAAAGAACGCAGGATATCAACTGTTTTATTTTTTTTTCTATAGGGGCCAGGAAGCTAATAAACAGGAAAGATACAACTGCGCCACCTAGAGTCAAATATTATTGGCATCATTAACACATGCATATCTTCTTCGTAAGCGCTTACATCCAAGCTTGGCGTGTGTCAGATGATTCATGAAAATGGGTGATTATCCCACGCTTGAAAGCTTAGTAAACTCGACGCGAAACAACCTTGTCAAAATGTACACAAATATATAAGACCGTGACCGTGACAAAAAACACGGTCATGCTCTTTCCTGTCGCATCTTCTTTTTTTCGTTTTCACTCCTTCTCAGGGTTCTGTTGCATAGCGCACTTAAAATTTCAGTATGAACCAACTTGACTGCCAAAAAATACTTACTCAAAAAACAGAATCGTTGTTGTGACCCACCTCACAGGAACACGACTCTCGCTCACCAAAATCCGTTCACGTGGCAGCACCCGCAGCAGGGGAGCGTATTGTCCAACGAACTATACAAAGCAGAGAATGGATACTGAAATACTAGGAAAACGTGACATGTATTATTCACTTGTCCAAACCTTTCTGCTCGCCGATTCCGTGTTTCAATCGAGTCTGGTTTTTCATCACCGATGCGTCTAAAGAATATTCTTTTTCCCGCATTCGGCTATCGAGGGTTTCTTCGGAATAACAAACGACTCAAGATGTTTTACGCGATATAAAAAAAAAATTGCGCCTCATGTGCCTCGTGGATACTTTGACATGCGACCGCAAGGTGCATTTCAAAGTGCATGTCATAAGGATGGCTGCATGGGCTTGTTGCTATGGCATGTTCTACCTCGCTGTAGTGCGGCAAAGGAGGCGGAATCACGGAAAAGGCGCACAGTGTCCTGCGTCGTCGGAACTTCATATTTTTCTGTGTGTCCGTGTCCTTCACCGAGTTACAACAACTTACAAGCAAAGCGCGTTTCACAACGCATTCATTGCCTTTATCCGCGAAGCCACGCAGTCGCAACGTCAATGGCACGTGCCGTTATTAAAGCGACAGTGCTAGGCGAAAGCGAACTCCCTCAACATTCATGGTAGTTCTGGAAAAACTAAAGGAAGAAAAAACGTGAAGTGGGACGGTGTGAGTATCGAGCCGGAAGTTCTGGAATATGAGTCGAAAGTAACCCCCATGCTTCTTGTAATTCTTGTTTTGTTTGAGGTCAAGAAGGAAGCCAACAGATGGATACACGGAGTGGGATAGGTTGAACGAACAGGCGAAAGTGCCTCAGACAGGCTGGCCACCCTGTCTGAGGCACTTTCTCGTGGTAGTTCAACCTTGTTTTGTTTGAGTTATTAATGTACATTTTATTTTCTTGTGATTTTTAGAGGTGTTCCTTTATCACCTGGAATTCCTTGATATTGCGTAGCAACATAGAGAACGCATCCAGCATGTTTAAAGGCTATCAGTGCGCAGAAGTATTAGCAAGCCTAATGCCGCTGGGAATCTTCGATGTTCCAGACACCGCACTTGGCGGCCTCGTGTTTCATCTTTCTTCAGGTTCTCCTCGTGAAATATTCATGTTGTGCGGCTGGCCAACTCAAATCCTTTGGTGCGGTGTGACACGACGTCTGATGTCGTTAGGAAGAGAAGATACATTGCTCATGCTTCGTCTTTCCGTATTCGTGAAACTTACATTTCATTGCATGAAATAG